>NC_068310.1:23792490-23974990 GCF_025860055.1 Xyrauchen texanus | reverse complement strand
AGCAAAAATGCTTATCAAGTTCAACCAGCATGACATTTCAGATGACGCAGGTTGACAAATGAAGGCTCTCTAGTTAGGTTAGGTTAGTTAAGAAGCCTGGTAGGGACACTAGCATCCAACACATAACATATACTGGTCTTTTCAGCACCAAATAAGTTTTTGCATCTGTCTGAGCTGTTTTTAAATTGTTTTCCTATATACAAATTTCCTGTACTTATGTATTTGAACCTCATCACACAGATTTTTCAGAGTGTCACAAAACAAGGAGAGAACGGCACACTGCTACATTTGTCCCATGTAAATAGAAAAGACAATATTTTGACCACTTGGGTCTTCGTCAGGAAGTTGTTTTCAGCATGTCAAACCAACTTTTTTAGATGCTGTGTCAGGTCAAAAAGAAGTTAAACTTTTAAAAACACATCTCGAGATAACTGCATTCAGTTATGTTTGTGGTGCTGCATCTAGCTTATGTTAGCAAGAGTGTGTTTCCTGTGAACAGCCCCTAAACAGAACCAGTAGTTCTGCTCTTATGTGTGTCAAAGGAACTTAGGTTTACATGCCCTTTCAAATATACAGTACAGTAGTCGATCTCTTTCTGTTAAGAGCTGAGTGTAAAGACTAGTGAGTGACTGAAATCACACATTCTGGCAGAGGTTAGTTGTGGCTCGCACCACAATCTTGTTTGGCAGGGGGCCAGTTTGATATAGATAATAAAACTGCCTGTATGTCTAAGGATATTGTTAACCTAGGGCCATCCTAAACCCTGTGAAATTAAACTCAGCTCTTGAAAGTTTCTGGACAAAGCACTTGAATATTTAATGAGGTAAGCACCGAGGCAGCTTATGATTAGTTGTCTGTATATAGTGTACTTTGGTACCACAATTGTGTGTTAGTGCCACAAAAGTCATAACCCAGGGTTAAAAGATGTGCTATTCCTCTTTCAAAACTACAAATGTGAAACGTTGCTTTACCCAGGGTAAAAGAGGTTTAAAAAGATGATACCTGTTTTTTAAGCACAGTGTGAAAAGCCATTAATAGTATTTCAGTCAGGCCTAAGAATAAGGAGAGCCCACTTCATGCAATTGAGAAAACAGACAATAGACAGGGCTTACAGGGCCTTCCCTCTGGCTTGAATTCAAATTGGGAAAGCCTGTATAAAGGCACAAATTGTGCCTCACAGTCTGCTGAACACAGTGAAGCTAACCAGGACTATAACAGGCACTCACACCATTCAGGCTGGACTACAGAGCACTTTTTATTCTGCATAGTGTAGTACAAGCCCATAATGGCAAAGACATGACACAATATAGGTGGCACTTAAGAAGTGAGGGTGTGGCAAATGCTTGCAGGGTTGACACTTCTTAGTACATTATATGATATCATATTTATAGCAACAAGCCTGTGTAGCCTGTGACTTGGCAAAAGACATATAAAGCTGAAGTATGTCATTTTTTCAATAAGCTCGTTTACATCCATACCAATTCGGTGATTGCTCTCTAAAATCAGCTTATTAAAAAATATGCCAAATCAAGAAATACGCTTTTACATGCCATTTCAAACAATCGCGTTATTCTCTGCTTTTGACACTGTGAAGAGGCATGCGCTCAACATGTGCGCACATAAGAATGCCAGTAAGAACGCCAGTTAAGGTGTTTATATGCCATGTGAAATCTGCATAATGGGCAAAAAAGTACCTGTGTAAATGTATATATTCTTATGACATTATTGCGTTTACATGACCACACGCAGTGTGTGATTTTTAAGCATAATTGGTGCAATAATGTGCATGTAAATGTTCAAATACTGTCAGAAAGTAAAACCTTTTTTTAATTAAACTGTTTGTAGTACCATTAGACAAACTATTAAAAGAAATCGTAAAACAAACAAAAAAACAAAAAAACATTGTATGTATCATATTTGATACATTAGGCTTTACAGGTCGTTATCCTTCTGAGGACTAACAATTAATTTTTGTATAGGACAACTCTTAAGTTTTTCTTAGCCCATAGATGCTACAGTGGTAAATCTTGGGGTATTATCAAAGGACTCCTTGGGCTTTTAAGAGATACCAAATTTCTTTAGAGTTTGGCCTTGACAACTTCCTCTCCTTGGTCTATAAATATGGATTGAAATCTATCACAGTTCAATTCAGCACATCAAATAAAATATTAATAAAATATAATTTTTTTAAATATAACATTTTTATCATTCACATTTTATGCACCAAACACTTTATTGACATTTTAAAAGGAAAATTGTAAAACTTTTTTTCCCGGGGTCTCAGAAACTTATGGTAAGATGACATCATAATAGCTTGTAATGTAAAATAATCATCTTCATAATGACAGAGCAGGCTGCATGCATGAAAATACATATAAATATTGTTCACACTTTAAATATATCTTATAAAAAAGTATATGTTAGAATTTTCAAAGCTCTGTGATTTTATTTGTATTTTTATAGTGGGCATGAATGAAATGTAATGGTGATTGAGAGAGATACCTTAAAAGCCTGTTGAAATATAATGATACATTTAATTTCAACTGGCTTTTTCAATAATACAAATATTTAAAAATATTAAACAAGCATAAGTTGCTTATATTCAATATAATATATAATATTAAAATATCAGTCATTTGACAATCATCATTAATGTCACATTTACTTTATTCAAATAAGCTGTCATTTATCCCAACATAAGAGTAATTTTTGTGCAAGTCTGCCGCCATTTTAAATTGATTGATACAAACATTTAAATAACTTTTTTCCACAAATAACCACTAGATGAGTCACAAACATTTGAAACTTGCGTACCATACATTTTTAGTTTGAACAGAGAGTGAAACAGGAGCCCTCAAACGTTGTGTATCATATCTGATACACACAGCATTATAGGGTTAATATGCTGAGACAATTATAAGAAAGCCGTTTGTTGGTTGATTTTTCAAACAGTATGCTATAGCGCCAGCATCACCAAGGTCATGGGTTCTGTTACCAGTAAACTCATACTGAGAACATATAGGTTGAATGCATCTGCCATATGAATAAATATACAATGTTAAAACAACACAATTTTATTGCTGTGTTCTTAGGGTGTGTCAAGTAACATGGCAGTTCAGGGTGTATCAGCCAATCATGGATAACTTCCTCTCAGCCACCTTAACTGCACCCATGGAATATCTGACAGCTGCTATTAGAGGAGAATAGCACATGTTTGTCCTTGTTGAAACACAACGTTGAAAGTCTTATTTAAAGACATTTTCTGGGTTCAATAAAAGTTTAGCTCAGTCTACAATACTTGTGGAATAATGTTGATAACCACAAAAAATAATTTAAATTTGTCCCTCATTTGTTTACAAACAAGCAAATGTCCCGGTTACAGTAAACCACTTACAATGGAAGTAAATGGGGCTAGTCCATAAACATTAAAATACACACTGTTACAAAAGTATAGCCACAAGACATTAACATTATACATGATCACATGATTTTAGTGCGATGAATTCAGGAATTTACACTACAAGGCTTACCTGCGTAATGTTGTCATGACAACAAAGTTGTAAAAATGGATAGAACTTTACACAGATAAGGTTATTAAGTGATTTTAGCTCACTAAAATGATGTTAAAACGTATAATGTTTACGTCTTGTGGCTATCCTTTTAAAACGGTCTGAATTTTAATGTTTATTGACTGGCCCTGTTCACTTATATTGTAAGAGTTTCTATTATAACCACAATTTTAGCTTAAAATAAATAAGGGAAGAAACCCATTTTTTTTTTTTTAGTACTCAACAATATACTCCAACTGCAGTCGATTGATCTTAACTTGTATTGAACCCAGAACATGTTTTAAATTATGCTATTAGTTTATTAATAAACAATAAACATAAACTTATGAAAACTTTTTTTTTTTCTTTTTTTTTTAAAAGCTCAACGAGTGGCACTGTACTGAGAAGAGGAATTCTATACTAAGACATTTACGTCATTGCATTAGCTCAGTGGACAGAACTATTGTAAAGTATCATGTAATTTGCTGTGCCAACATTTTCATCATCACTCATGAATATAATAATGTACAAATGCCCACACAAAAGCAAAGAGTGTATTTGAGCACACTGACATCCTCTATGACTATGCAACGAGAGATCAGTATTGGCTTCCTGAAGTCGAGGAGTCACATGCTACATTAAGTCTTTCATTTTCTCTAACAGAACCCAGTTGTAACATTTGTCAAAATAACATATTTAGTTAAGATGGACTTACCAGAAACTCTCCAGTAAAACCATTCTCTGGCCCCTCTCCTTCTGCTTCCTTGCTGGCAATTTGGGCCAATATGCCCTTCAGAATCTGGACTTGGGGGTCCATGGCATGATGTGCACCAACACTTCCTCCGTCATGTCAGAGACTAGAGGTGATTAGGGGCTTTTTTAAATGAGTGCATTTTTCACTCTCTTTCTCATTTTACTCTGTGTGTCCTTTTCTGTTGTGGGTTTGCACTTGAGTTGAGGAACTGATCTGTCTTCACGGAAGCAGTGGCAGCAACAGTTAACAGGTTCTGTGGTCAAATCTAAATATCACTATGACCCTCTCTCTCGCTCTCTCTCTCTCTCTCTCTCTCTCTCTCTCTCTCTCTCTCTCTCCCTCTCTTTTATTTTTATTTTTATTTTTTGTTTATTTTTTTAAGCTCAATGTCTATGACCCCCGAGGACTTTTACAACAAATGTTATTGGGAGGTTGATATGACATGTAAAGCAGTGACAGTGGTGTCTAATTATTATTAGCCTACACATGTACAATTCTTATAGCCTCCATTTATTTAAGAGACTACATGGAATATTTGTACTGGTAACACTTTACATGAAAGTTTCATTTGTTAATGGATTAAAAAGAGATTAACTTACAAATGCATTATAAATAATTCATATGTGGTTATAGCAACATCCAAAAAACGGTTGCCTCATGCAAAACTTGGACACCTTTGAAGTATTTATTAAAGGGATAGTTCACTGTTCTTGGTTCTGGGAGGGCATGAGGGTGAGTAAAAGATGAGAGAACACATGAGATTACAATTGCCACAATGTTTTCTTGGTTTCTATTTGCTTTGTAATTCCATCTAGTGGCTGGGTAGTAAAAGTGCAGACTCTTACCTGTTCTGTTTTGGCTGATCTATTCCTTGAAAAATGCTCTATTACTCCAAATAGTAAATGGTCTGCACTTATAGCACCTTTTTAACCTTAGCGGTATTCAAATCGCTTTACACTGCGTCTCATCACCCATTCACACACACATTCACATACCAATGACAGCAGAGCTGCCATGCAAGGAGCTAGACTGTCATTGGGAGCAACTGCCATGGCATTATTCAGATTGCAACACTTTACAATAAGGTTCCATTCAATAACATTAGTTTATGCATTAGGTATCAAAAACAAACAATGAACAATATATTTTTACAGCATTTATCATTTTTTGTTGACGTTTTAGTTAATAAAAATATTATATCATTACACAATTTCAAATCAATAGGTTGACAGGCCTATTTGTTTTACAATATTAACAAAGCATGTTAAAATGCATGTTAAGATCACTAACTATAGTTAGCTACATTTGTTTTATTTTATTTGTATTTACATTTAACATTGATTTTTTTTTCGCTGCTGTCTCCAGGGCTATCGGAATAGACCGGCAAACACCAGGTGAGAACCACTGACTAAAAATTCTAAACACAACCAACAAAAACAATATTATACAGTACATGAAATTATTGTTTTGCATTAAAAGTGCACTTATGGGTTCTTTAATGAGTGTAGATTTACAGCTTGTGAAACTTTAAAGAAAACCTTTTAGTTGTCATGTTAACCTTTATTCATTCAATCTAGTTAAAAGAAAAGTTATGTCATCATTCTGAGGGACCTCATAATGCTTTTCAAAAACCACAGTTTCTCCATTCGCAGTACATCCTGTTTCATTCTAAACAACATCAACATGCATGGAAATGTAACGGTTACCCTGTCTTGTTTCACTGTTTCCTCTTGTTTGCCATTTTTGTCACTTTTTGCATTCCTTAGTTTTCACTTTTGTCCCGTATGTAACTCCATAGTCTCTTTGTTAGCGTTCGTGTTTTCCGTCATTGCTTTCACCTGTCCCTCGTTAACTTGCCACTTGCCTCTGTTTCTTCCCTCGTTATCTTGTTTGGTGTTCTGTTTGTTCATTGTCCCCTTAGTTCTATGTTCATGTATATATATCCTGGTTTTTGTTTCAGTCCTTGTCTATTGTTGAATGTTGTTGTGCGTAGTTTATGCTCGCTCCCATGCCTGTGTTCCCAGTTCCTGTGTTTTGTTTTCATTTTACCCATCGTGGTAGTTTTGTTTGTTCATCTCTGTTTGTTTCCATTCGTTTAAATAAAAAAAAAATGACCGTCCAAGAGCCAGTGCCTGAAGCCTCGACTGTCCAAGAGCCAGTGCCAGTAGCCATGACCGTCCAAGAGCCAGTGCCTGAAGCCTCGACCGTCCAAGAGCCAGTGCCAGTAGCCATGTCTGTCCAAGAGCCAGTGCCAGTAGCCATGTCCGTCCAAGAGCCAGCGCCAGTGGCCGTGACCGTCCAAGAGCCAGCGCCAGTGGCCGTGACCGTCCAAGAGCCAGCGCCAGTGGCCGTGACCGTCCAAGAGCCAGCGCCAGTGGCCGTGACCGTCCAAGAGCCAGCGCCAGGAGCCAGGACCGCCCAAGAGCCAGCGCCTCTCAAGCCTCTCGAGCCTTCCAGGGCTCCGCCTCCCAAGTCTCTCAAGTCTCTCGAGTCTTCTAGGGCTCCGCCCTCTGAGCTTTCCAGAGCTCCGCCCTCTGAGCTTTCCAGAGCTCCGCCCTCCGAGCTTCCCAGAGCTCCGCCTCTCAAGCCTCTCGAGCCTTCCAGGGCTCCGCCTCCCAAGTCTCTCGAGTCTTCTAGGGCTCCTCCTCCCGAGCTTTCCAGAGCTCCGCCTTCCGAGTTTCCCGAGCTTTCCAGAGCTCCGCCTGAGTTTCGAGCTTCCAGAGCTCCGCCTTCCGAGTTTCGAGCTTTCCAGAGCTCCGCCTTCCGAGTTTCCCGAGCTTTCCAGAGCTCCGCCTTCCGAGCTTTCCAGAGCTCCGCCTTCCGAGCTTTCCAGAGCTCCGCCTTCCGAGTTTCCCGAGTTTTCCAGAGCTCCGCCTTCCGAGTTTCCCGAGCTTTCCCGAGCTTTCCAGGGCTCCGCCCCTCAAGCCTCTCGGGCCTGCCGGGGCTCCGCCCCTCAAGCCTCTCGGGCCTTCCAGGGCTCCGCCCCTCAAGCCTCTCGGGCCTTCCAGGGCTCCGCCCCTCAAGCCTTGCAGGGCTCCGCCCCTCAAGTCTCTCGAGCCACCCACGGCTCCACCTCCAGAGCCTCCTACGGCTCCACCTCCCGAGCCTTGCTCAGCTCTGTCTCCTGCGCCTCCCTCGGCTCCGCCTCCTGGGCCTCCCGAGCCTCCCTCAGCTCCGCCTCCTGAGCCTCCAGAGCCTCCAGAGCCTCCCTCAGCTCTGCCTCCTGCTCCTCCTGAGCTTTCCATGGGTCCGCCTCCCTTGGCTCCGCCTCCTGGGCCTCCAGAACCTCCCACAGCTTCATCTCCACAGCCCCTCTCAGCTCCGCCTCCGGGACCTGTCCCTGTCCTGAGGCTGCCTCCTAGACCTGTCCCTGTCCTGTGGCCTCCTCCCAGGCCTCCTGACCCTGTTCCCGTCCTGTGGCCTCCTCCCAGGCCTCCTGACCCGGTCCCAGTACTGTGGCCTCTTCCCAGGCCCCCTGACCCAGTCCCTGTCCAGTGGCCTCCTCCCAGGCTCCCTGACCCGGTCTCTGTCCTTGCCAAGTGGCCAGCTCCCGGGCCATCTAAACCGGCCTCTGTCCTGTGGCCACCTCCCAGGCCCCCCGAACCGGCCCCTGCTCTACGGCCATCTCCCAGTCCACCTAAACCCGCCCCTACCCGGTGGAAGCTCCCCAGGCCACCCGACCTGGTTCCCAGCACACACCCCCAGAGACTGCTTATCTGCCCTCTCACCCTCCTTGGTCTGTCTCCATGCCCCTCGTTGCCCCCCGGACTGCCTGTCTGCCCCTCGTTGCCCCCCCGGACTGCCTGTCTGCCCCTCGTTGCCCCCCGGACTGCCTGTCTGCCCTTTGTGCCCCCAGTCATTGGTCATTTGTTCTTCATGTTTTTTGTTTTTGTTGATCGTCTGGTATCCGATCCTTGGGGGGGGGGCTATGTAACGGTTACCCTGTCTTGTTTCACTGTTTCCTCTTGTTTGCCATTTTTGTCACTTTTTGCATTCCTTAGTTTTCACTTTTGTCCCTTTTGTAACTCCATAGTCTCTTTGTTAGCGTTCGTGTTTTCCGTCATTGCTTTCACCTGTCCCTCGTTAACTTGCCACTTGCCTCGGTTTCTTCCCTCGTTATCTTGTTTGGTGTTCTGTTTGTTCATTGGCCCCTTAGTTCTATGTTCATGTATATATATCCTGGTTTTTGTTTCAGTCCTTGTCTATCGTTGAATGTTGTTGTTGTTAGCCTGGTATGTTTCCCCTGCCCGGTTTTTTTCTAGTTTTGTTTATTGCCCGTGTTTTTCTAGTTTTATGTTTATTTCCCCATTGAGGGTTTTTCCTTTGTGTTTGTTAGTTTGCTTAAAGGGGTCATGACATGGGTTTTTTTATTGTATTATTATGTTCCCTTAGGTGCAATTATAGTATTAATATATTTTTTTTTAAGAAAAACTTTTAAAATCTAGTGATTTATGACCTTTTCCCACCCTGTTTCTCATCCTCTGATTCAAACAGTCTGTTTTGGGGCGTTTTCCATTTAAGACTTCAGTGTTAACGCCCACTGTTATGATTGGCTAACGTCAGTGCCTATGTACCAATTATTGACGCCCCAGCCAGAACAATATGCAAGTAAACTAAGTAAAAACACTGTGATTATTCATAATGAATGAAATTGCGCTTTAAAAAGTAGTTTAAAGTTTAAAATAGATTACTTACAGTTTGCGTCGTCGTTGTTCCCAGAATAGTCGGCACGGACTTATCTTTGAGCAACAGTTTTCTGGCAAAGCCAGCATCATATTGAGATTTGTTCTCAAAACAGTCATCCTTAAAATGTACAGAACAAACGCTTAAGTTAACACTGCCGTGACTGGGACGTCCGCAAAAATAAACTGCATCCATTTTTCCCTGACGTCTGGATCTTTCGGCAGCTTATTCAGAGGTTTTGTTTGACCACAGCCAGGAACAGCACATCTGTGTGGCATCGTAATTTTCCTGTGCACAAGTAGTCTCTGTCAGAGCTCGCTGTCCATCGACTGAACACTTGTGAGGCGACGGCGATACTGAAATGAGCGTAGTTGTCTTGGCGCTTAAATCGTAGTTATCTTGTGCTGGAGGCGGTCATATGCAAACGCTGGTACGTCACTTCTAACCGTCACGTCACTTCTAACCATGAATCCAGAACGAGCTGTATTTTGAGCTTGATTAAATAAATGATTCGTTTAGAATGGGGAGGACGTCTTAAAATATTAAACTTGCAGGACGTTTTAATGATACAAAGACCTCTTATATACCAAAAGATCAAGGCAATTTTGGTTTCTCATGTCATGACCCCTTTAATCAATAAAGTCTGCGTTTAGATCCGCTCTCCTCGTCTGCCTTCGCTGCCTCATTAGTAACAGGAAACATGAAGGTGCTGTACATTCTGCTGTTGGCACAGAGCAAGTTTCTGTTTTACAAATGTATTTCTGACAGTATTCTTTATGCCAAATCTTTTACATAGTTTATCTGAAATTCACCTGGTAAATCATTGTCAAAGAATGTGGTCACATATACTGTAATTTTGTTCATAACTATGTCAGGTTGAAATCTTTTATGTGCATGGAAAAACAATACATTTTTATTTTCCTCTCATCAAATGTACACATCTCATTTTGTTTCTAGCAAGTTTTCAGCTTCAGTGTGATAAAACAATGATTCAAGGTACAGTTTGGAAGCTCATTCACTATTGTCTGCACCCAAAAAAAACAGTTCCAATTTAGCAAGAAGTACTGGTGTTTTTGGACACTCAAGAGACACATGTGAGGTTCTAATGGACACAGATGGATTCACTCAGGCTGGGAACAGACAACGGGCCAAAATCATTGATAGATTTTCTAAAGGCTTGATAGTTTTTTATAAGCGATCTTCAGTTGGACGACACTTGAATCTACTGTGCTGGTATTGACTAAATCTATGCTGATATAATGCTCAGGATCCCAGTTACAGTAACAAAAGTTAAGACTTAATTTTCACCATTCAAAATCAAACCATTCAAATAACTTACAGGGATGGTTCGCCCAAAAAAATAAAACCCTTGTATTGTTCCATACTTGTTTGACTTTTTTTTTTTTTCAGTGAACAACAAAAGGAGATGTTATGCAGAATGTTAGCTTCCGTCACCAATTACTTTCAGTACATCGTTTTTTTTCTCCATACAATGAAAGTGAACAGTGACTGAGGCTAACATCCTGCCTAACATCTCCTTTTGTGTTCCACACAAGAAAGAAAGGCCAGTTCCACAAGGAGCTTACTAAATGGAACCCATATGTTCCTGCAAGAACTCTAAAGACTGTCAAAAGTCCCTCTACCAGAAAAATTGGAAGTTACTTGAAAAGCCTACACAATAATATATTTGAGGCACCCTGAAAAGAACTTCTCCTGAGGGTTCCTCCAGTGTAGCATACTGAGAAACCCCAAATGATGCCTCAAAGTGTCTTTTCATTTCTACAAGTCCACCAGTCATTGTATGAAACAAATCAAGTCAAAACAAGTAGCAATGACAATTTCTGATGTGTTTTTTTTTATGTTTAGCGGCACTAAGAAGTAGAATTAACACAGTGAATCAATTTATTTTCAGTGGCTGTGATGAAACCAAAGGTTTGGCCTTTCAGTTCACCAGAAATTTAATTTGCACAACATCATTTTCAACCATGCAACTGATCTTCATTTCCACTATTCAAAGATCACTGCAGACGCAGTGTTTTTCTGCTCTGCCTCTAATGAGATCAGCAGCCAGAACAGTGAACCTGTTTCTGTGCAACTACTTCAGCCTAAGGACCAGGCCTGTGTTTATCTAATCACATCAAAGAGTAAGTGTAACCTTGATTATACAGTGGCCCCAGAAAGTATTTGGATACTTGTGGAGACTTAGATCACAATTAAAAAATTATTAACTTCAAATTCAATACACAGATAACAAAATATCAAACCAAGTTGCATCTTGAAAACAAATTGTGCTAGACGGCACAGATTCTAAGCCATTTTTAAAATTACTTGTAGCCAACTGGCCCAAGGGGTATTTTTACTGGATGTATGATGTCAGTTTCCTCCAAGATCACACAGTCCTAGCAGAGAAACCACAGATGTAGTTCATCACATTAAATTTAGACATGTTCCACTAATATCTGACAACCAAAAAGTGTCCTCAAACTTATCTGATATTATTAATGGTATATATAACAAACTTCTTTTTGTGATTGTTTTGTTTAGGAAGTGTGTTTGTGCCATCATTTTTTATATATATAAGTGTCACTTGGTTTGATATTTTCCAAAGCCACACTATATGTAAAGTATTTGTCGAGCATTTATTGCCTTAACAATGCATTACAATAAATAACATAGTATTACTGTCTTACTGGGAACTTGTTGACCATAAACTCCAATAAAACATAAAATATAATCTATGTAATGATGATGCTTTCATTACAATAATTGTTATATTTTTGGTTTAAATGGACTTTCGCTGTCTGACAAGATCTCTCTTTCTCGATCAGCTCTCACAAGCTATGACTGTATAAGAAGCACGTTTCCACACTTGACAACCATCATAACAACTGAGATATTCTGGAGCCCTGCGACAGTGTCTCAACCCACCGGAAGTCAAAATTAGACATTGTATTTTAAGTAGACCTGGACAGAAAGCTATTTTCCATGGTAAGAATATTTCAAAGGCTAGTGTGTATCATCAAATGTGTAACATTTGTGTGTTAAACATGGTAAAACTATATATAATCAAGAATAACACCCCCCACCCCCCTTTAAGAAATATTTTACCCAGAAATTAAAATTCTGTCATCATTTACTCAACCTCAGGGAGGTTACAAACCTATATGACTTTCTTCATCATTCAGTTTCTTGCATTTTTTTTTCTCCATACAATAACAGTGAATGGTGACTAAGGTTTTGATTTGTCCTAGTATCTTCTTTTATGTTCCGCGGAGGAAAGGCATATTGGTTTACAACAACATAAGGGTCAGTAAAGTTCACCGAATATAAATTTTTGGGTGAACCATTCTTGCAAAGAGATGAAAATTTTCTCAGAATTTACTCACCCTCATTCCATCCCAAATATAAATGACTTTCTTCTACAGAACAAATTAAGCTTTTTTAAATATATCTCAGCTCTATAGGTCCATTCAGTGCAAGTGAATATAAAGGCAGCATAAAAGCAATCAATATGACTCCAGTGGTTAAATCCATGTCTTCTGTAGAAATATGATATATTGATATATCAATATTTAAGTCAATATTTTTCTATAAATCTCCACCTTTGACCAGCCTCAACCAGTAGGTGGTTAAATGCATGAAGAATGTGAATCGTCAAAAAAACAAAAGAAGAATGTGGAAAGTGAAAGTTGAGATTTATAGTAAAAAATGACTTCAATATTGATCTGTTTCATCATATCACTTCTGAAGTTATGGATTTAACTACTAGAGTCATATGGATTACTTTTATGCTGACTTTACATGCTTTTTGGACCTTCAGAGTTCTGGTCACCATTCACTTGCATTGAATGGACCTAAAAGCTGAGATATTCTTCTAAAAATCTTAATTTGTGTTCTGCAGAAGAGATTTCATTTTTAGTTGAACTATCTCTTTATTTCCTTATTTCCCTTTGCAAAAATCCTCAATATGTAAATGTTTGAGTGCATGTGAGCATTCTGGAAAAATTATATATTTTATGGTCATTTTTAGGGCATGGTCTGTGTTGCCACTGTGGTATGGCAACACAGACCACTGCTTGTGAAACTTTGAGTGTCTTCGTTGGGTTCTCTCCTTAACTATGATCACCATTTCATGTGTATTGCACATATGTACAAAGTCAAGGTCCAGAAAACTCAGGACTCAAGCCAAACAACACAAAGATATCCGAATCAGCAATGGTCAAGGGTTCTTTTCAAGTGTCTCTGTATATTGCACATGTATACATACTCTATTCTTATTACTTAATCTAGATGACACATATTATGAGGTCATTCAAACATAACTAATTATATTGTTACATGTTGTTCCCCTTCTGTCACTCACTCAACGTTTTGTCGATTGTAGTGACACAAGGGGTCTCTTCTGAGAGCCTTGCGTATCTCTGAACTTGAGAAAAAGTTGGCAGACAGAATTTGCATGCCCTGCCCTCGGACATTCGGGTATAAAGGGGAGCGGGCGAGCGACTGTCAGACAGATTTTTTCTTCGGAGCCGAACGGTTGTGTGATCAGCGAGCTGTTTGTCACGACTGCTTCACCCACCTCTGCAAGAGAGATTTCTGTTGGATCTGACGGCGCATTCCAGAGGCTTTCTCCTCTCTGCACGCTGTGCAGACTCTGCCCCTGGGCGCTTCGACGGAGCTTCTCTCCTAAAAGAGTTTTATTTCTCTAAAAGAGTTTATTCTCCTCTAAAAAGTTTTTTCTGGTAAAAGAGTAACATACACAAGCGAACATTGAACGTCCTTTTCAGGACGCGTCTTTTTAAAGATGCCCTTCCGCCGCTGTGTAGTTCCTGGATGTGGCCGGTATCTCTCCAGATCTGATGGTCATATACACTGCCTCATGTGCCTGGGTAGCGATCACACCGAGGCAGCGTTTGTGGGTGGTTCATGTTCTTACTGCGAGGGCATGACCATGGCAACGTTGTGGTCACGGCTTTCGTTTCTCAAAATGAATGCCACTCCAGCCGCCCCCTGCGACGCTCGGGATTGAGGACGACCCGGCTGGCGATGGAGGCACCCCTGGCACGCTCGTTTGCTTCTGTCTGCGCTTGGGATGACGGTGGCTTGCTTCACGGCTAGTTGGCCTCATCCCTGAAGCCAGGTTTGGATGATGACATCGCCGCTGCATCGGAGAGCAATCAGGCATCTGACGCTGAAGACCTGACCAGACTTCCGTCCTCGGGCCAGCCCGCCCAATCAGAGTCTGACCGGGCCGCTGTGAGCGTTGGGTAGGACTGGAACCCTCCGTCCTCTACAACCCTCGCAGCTTGATGATTGGTACCTCGGCTCTGGGTGCCGCCGCCACCTTTCTTCCCGGAAGTGCATGACGAGCTGACGAGTTCGTGGAGGGCACCTTTTACTGTCCGGAACTGACCTCCTCGCTCATCCGCTCTTGCTACCCTGGACGGCGGGGCAGTCCACGGGTACACGGAGGTCCCTCAGGTTGACAGGGCGGTTGTGATCCACCTGTGTCCCGAGAACGCCGCCACCTGGGGGGACTGCCCGGTACTCCCCTCCAAGGCCTATAGGACAACGTCGTTACTGATTGCGAAAGCCTACAGTGCCACTGGACAGGCCGCCTCCGCCTTGCATGCCATGGCTCTCCTGCAGGTAAACCAAGCCTGAGCACTCAAAGAACTGCACCAGGGTAGTCCCGATCCTGTCGTGCTGCAGGAACTGCACTCTGCCACCGACCTTGCTCTCAGGGCTACGAAGGTCACAGCGCAAGCACTCGGGCGGGCGATGGCCACCCTCGTGGTCCAGGAATGCCACCTATGGCTGAACTTGTTCGAGACGCATGACGTTAACAAAGCCCGCTTTCTCAATGCCCCTGTCTACCAGAAACGTCTCTTCGGCAACACCAGCGACTACTTCGCCAAGCAGTTTTTGATGGTGAGGAAGCAGATGGAGGCCATCTCTCACATCAGGCAGCTCCGCCTCAATCCTGGCCCAGCTCTCAGCCCCAGCGTCGAGCGCCCCGCAGGCGGCAAACGCCCCCCGTCTCCAGGACCTCTTCTAGGGGCCGTAAGACCCCTAAACAGTCCTGAGACGGCACACTCAGGAAGCCAGACGTTTGCTCTTGAGCTGGAAGCAAGACCACTCTGTCCCCCAGTGGAGGGCCGGGAGTAGAATCCTCAGTGCTCCCTTTTTCTTTTGCCGCACCCCCTTTGGGCTGCGGTACCCAAATTATCAACAGAAGAGCAATTCCCTCACTTCCTGGGCCATCAGACTGATGGAACCCCAGCACCAAAACTTTGCTGTCCCGGCACCCTGGACGCGGCCATCTCGCCTCCGGACCCACGACTGCCCAGCCCCTTCAGGCCAGCGCTGATGAGTCTCAAGGACGTCCCTACAGGACCCCTTCCTCTGTTTACAACCCACCCCCTGCTGGGTGCGTGGAGGGAGGTAAGTGCTTTGAGTTTTTTCTCAGCACCCAAGCCTCGGGACGTGCTTTTGCCTTCCGAGGCACTATTATCTGCTCCCCCCCGCCGTGAGGCCCCACCCGGTATGTCCAAAACGATCGTCCTGTTAGTGCCCCTCGCACGGAGCTTAGATGCATCGCTTCCCAACCCATCGTTATCACGGTCGCCGAGATGAAGAAGGGTTTCTACAGCCCAGTCATCAGTGGGTCGCGGCCAATCTTGGACTTGCTAGTTCTCAACCGGACTTTAAATAGACTCCCGTTCAAAATGCTCACACAGAGGCGAATTCTAACTTGCGTTCGGCATCAAGAATGGTTTGCGGTGGTAGACCCGAAGGACGCATACTTCCACGTCTCCATTCTGCCTTGATACCGACCCTTCTTACGGTTCACATTTGACGGCCAGGTCCTCCCCTTCGGCCTGTCCCCTTGTGTCTTCACCAAGGTCGCAGAGGTAGCCCTTGCCCCGCCATGGGACATAAACCGCCAAGGTGGCATACACTCCCGTCACATGTCACAACTCGCCCGCCATGTCCTCCTTTGGAGACAGCCGCGACTCAGGTCGCTGCTCGCCACTCATATCCCAGGCGACCGCAACACGATGGCAGACGCGCTGTCGTTACAGGTCTCGCTCAGGGGAGAGCAGATGCTCCAGGATCTGGTTCTCGGATCTCACGCTCCTCGCGACAGGGCGACTCTGGCAAATTCCCCTGAGGAAGGACCTTCTTTCTCAGGGACGGGGCACCCTCTGGCACCCACGTCCAGACCTCTGGAATCTCACGGAAGACTTAAGCGATCTACCACCTGCAGTCGTAGACACGATCAACCAAGTCAGAGCTCCCTCTGCCAGGCAGCTTTACACCCTCAAGTGTTCACAAATTGGTGTTCTTCCAAATCTGAAGACCCGCAGAGATGCGCAGTTCGGTCAGTGCTTTCATTCCTGCAAGAGAGGTTGGAGGGGAGGCTGTCTCCCTCCACCTTGAAGGTGTATGTCGCTGCTATCGCAGCCCACCATGACGCAGTAGACGGCAAGTCAGTTGGTAAGCATGACTTGATTGTCAGGTTCCTTAGAGGCACCTGGAGGTTGATGTGCGACCCCGGAGGGGTCTCCAGCATGTTCTGTCTTATCGTGTGCATTAAATAATACTTTGATTATTTGATTTGAGTTCCATGTTTTATTAATCTTGTCATTTATTATTTTCTTTATTTCATCTGACTCCAATTATGGTGTAGCATCTGGACCAATCAGACACACAATTATTAATTATTTAATGAATAACCCAACAGATATCTCAAGACTGTAACAAGCAAAGGTCCAAGTAGGCCCAAGCCAACTCTGTTATGTCTGCTCCCCCACTGATCATTATTAAGCCTTTACACGGTCTTTACAAGGTCCAGCAACTAGTGGACATCAGTGACATTCCAAGCAGGGTAGGTTAGCTGCATGCCAGAGCAATCTTTCCCTCATAAGAAATGGACACAAAGCCCAGAACAACAGACTATTCTTCATTAAATTATAGACAAACTGTCTATAAATTCACATGTATATCCCCAGGACATTGTGTAAAGGATCATTACTGTCTTGTAAAGTGTTTACCCATATGTTTGTACTGTATTATGGACTACCAACTAATGTAAAATTATTTAGTATCATGTTTCCAACCAAATGAATCCTTGTGTGACATCCTGCACAAAGGTATATATATATAATTCTGACAGCATGCACTGTATGCTTGCTATATTAATCAGAGCACAAAGGGGCTTAAACTAACCCCAATCATGCAAATGAGTCAGCTTCCAAACAAAGGAACATTTCCAGCTTGGAAATTTCACCTTTCTCTTTGGTCAAGCCAGACTCGAGAGGAGGGACCTCCAGCAGAAGTTAAAAGTCACGTCCCACCTCTTACTCTTTCTCTTTCCCCTGATTCACTCTTCCCTCTGCTCCTGGTCGTGCTGACCATGAGGTTGCAGGCTGGCAGGCCTCAACACATCAAGCCATGTGTAATTACCTCGACTATAGTGTCAATGAACACCACAGTTCATCATAATTTCTTCATTCATCACAGAAGTAATTGAGTGCAACTTGAACACCATCGACTCGAGGAACCATCAAGATGTTCTCCTGCACCTGCATGTGGGCTCTCACAACAGCCAAGGCAATTGCAAGTATCGTACCCGTAACTAAAACAAACTTAGGTTTAGCATAAGAAGTAAACCCCTTTGTAACAAAACGTGCTTTTTAAATTAAGAACTTGATGGCTTTCTTAGATGGTTAAGTGACCCTTTCATAACTTAATTTCCTCTATTCTGTTCCAGTTTAATTTTATTTTAATTTTTCCCTTTTCCCATGTATGAGTATTTCGTGTGTATGTTTTTGTTTAGATTAGATATGTGTTAATATTTTAGTTAAATAAACTTTTGTGTACATTCTTGCGATTTGATTCTGGTCTGCTTGTAAATCAACGTAAATTTAACGATTCAATCACAGCTACATGCTAAGAAAGAGTTATTTTTGTGTGGCCACGAAAAATATCCTTTCTGAGAACTGATAGACGATCAATACTGAGTGTTCGCTGGATGAAAAGATGAATTGATTGTAATATTAATTCAGCTACCTCAAGTTAATTCTATTAACCAATCCAAATGTTCATAATTAATTATAACAAGTTATGAATAATTATTCATATTTCCCTTTTAAATATATTTTGACTGTGGTATATTTTGATAAATAATATCATCCCTGTTTCTTCTAAAATATTTAGCTTCAAAGCTATACCTATATGTGTAATATTATTGTCAATAAGCCATGAGAATAATATTACTCCAATAAGAGAATTAATCATAATTCTCTTTTTAAAGCTAATTTCCTACAGTAGAGAGCTGATACAATGAGACGTTGTATTACGATTGTTATGGTGGAGAATTTTATTCAGACAAATAATCGAGTTATTTGTCATTTATCAAAATTATAACGGTTCTAGCTCACATATGCTGTTTCCCTTACAAATATTGGTAATGTAAACAACACTTTAACCCGTGCAGTGTACATTTATCATACCAAATTCGCTACATATATTGGTGTGAGAATCTGGGCACTTGTTTATTTGTGCATCGTGGAACGTGCTGACGTTCATATGCATCAATTAAACTGTTTTCATTAGTGTTGACCTAAATACGCAACAATGGAAAAAACACTGTTGATGTATCTATGCTCTGAATTTAATTTTTTTATCTTATTATTATTAGTATTTCTCTCTTCTAGACTCTCTTCTAAAGTCTTCTAGTCTCTTCCGTCTTGTGCTGGACGGACGGACACAGGTACTTTAACTACTAACTACTCATAATTTTCAGATATTAGTAAGTTTTAAACTAAGTCTGTTTTTCTCTCGGTTTGACCCGTTTAGTCTTATTTGGCTAAGTTCTATTATAGGTTCTCAACTCATCGTTTAGACCCAGTCAATTTAGTTCAATCAGGAAGACTTGCAGACTTGAGTGAAATTTAAGATGACATTTATTTGATGAATATAAAACAGAAAAGTAATGTCTCTCTTTGGCGTAGGCCCCGTCTGGTGGTCTGAAGAAGTTGTACTCGGAACCGTCATATCCTGTCGGAGATAGGAGGCAGGGGCGAGGAGCCTACTCCCTTGCAGGATGGGACTCAACTGGTGGTGGTGGGGTGGTGGAGGTTGCCGTGTTAGCACTGAAGGGTGAGGGTCAAAATCCCTTGGCTCTTCAGATATATCATATATATATATATATATATATATATATATATATATATATATATATATATATATATATATATATATATATATATATATATATATCCTTTTATATCAATATCTATCTGTATTCTGTTGCTTAACTTCTTTAATAAAGTGATGAATTAACTATATGCATGATCACATAATCAATTCTATTTTCTTATGCATAATTGAAATATACTTTGAATCATATGTGTGTTGAATGTTAATTAGTCTCTTTTAGGAACATTCCAGAGTCTCTCTGTCCTGCACGTCGGCTGAAGGTCTTTTGGGGGATAAGCTTATTTGCGACGCTCTCCAGCCTCTCAGGGGAGGGGGTCAGGGGGAATGCGTTAAACATGTGTTCCAGATGTATTCTGTGTTTGATTGTTACCTTTCCATGACTAATTATATGGTTTAAAGTCCTATGTAATAACACCTGAATAGTAGAAGTGTGATTTTCTCTTATTATTTCTTTAGGGAAGAAATGTATGTTATTTCAACCCTCTCCGCTGCCCGAGGAGTGAATATTTTATCTCTCTGTTTTGGTTCAAATGGCCTGATAATGTGTGCTCTGGCTCTCTTGTGCCCAGAGAAGAACTGTCGTTCGTCAGTGTTTTGTGTGTGCGTTTGACCTTCTACCCAGTTTTTGAACCCAGGGATGCACACCAGGCCGACTCGAAGACGCCCCGCGACCATCTGCGAGGTCACTTCAGATGTAAATCTCGGGCTCGGACGACAAGTGCGCTGATTAATGTTGATAGGCCGCATAGCTGTCTATATGTTGTGACTGTATGTTCTTTTAGCCAATCAGGAGTAAAATAATGGAATGTACGTCCTTGCAAATGGTATAATTGATGTAAGATTTTGTGTAAGGTACGAGTTGGCTTTCAATCTCCTCGTGAGACTTTGCCGCTGGCTCTACCAATTTCACTGCAAACTATTCTTCAGTAAATTTTGATGCTTTAATTGAATTTCTCGACTCCTGGTTTTCTTTCTCCATATCTGGTCCGGCTCATAACTGTTATACCCCTAACAGCACACTGAAACAGCAATGTGATAGATTGTGAGCAGACTTATAAAGCAACGGCTTACATGTCATTGGCTGGGAATTACCCGGCTAATGGTGCAATGATGTACAGCTAGAACTACGCTGCACTTACATTTCTGTTTTACAGATTCTCTGTCCTTACTCTTAGTATTCCTTTTTAATTCAACTTGGCTAAGTCCTATTATAGATTCTCTGCTCACCATTTAGCTCCAGTCAATAAAGTTCTATTTTACAGATTCCTGGTCCTACTCTTAGTTTTCTGGTATAATTCTACTTGGCTGAGTCCTTACAGGTTCTCGGTTTGCCATTTAGCCTTTTACTTCACTAATGGGTTTCTTCTGAAGTAGCTTATTTAAGCCAACTCTGGCCATAGATTTGTAGTTAATAAGAAATATACTAAAAAACCGTCCTTCAGAATGAATCAAAAAGTAACAATTTATTTGACCAGGTAATAGAAATACATTCAAACAATCCAATTAAAATAATAAATCAAACTCAAAACTATCAATATATACTATAATTAAAGTTGCATTCCATTTAAACATTTACCAAACATAAGAAAATTACCTGGTAGACTACACACAGTAAACTGTGTGGGAGATCTGACTAACAGATTCCCATTATTACAATTACACACATAAATGTGTGGGATCGTCTGACTACAGAGAACCACAAACAATGTTTCACATTTCATTAAATACCCAAACCAGATTTGTATACAGCAGATATGATATTTTTTTACATGCAGATCATAGGTGAGTTTGAGGTGTCATGAGCTGAGGGGAAACAGGATGGGTAGAGGGGGCAGAGATTTGCATTTTATGGTCCTTGCAGGAGGCGTTGACTCAGGTGGAGATGTTCATCTGTGTAAGAGTTTATATGGCTTGTTTCTCGCAGAGTTCTTTGACTTTTACGACATCTTAAGCCAGCCTTACAGTTTCTTTAGGGTTTGTAAATATTTATGGAGTGTCAAGCTTTTTTTTTAACACACATTATGATAATGTCAAATAAAAATCTTATTAGATGTCTTATTTGATGGAACTAACAAAAAATATGATACATCATTGGTCATTGCTGCTCATTTGTGTGTGTGTGTGTGAACAGTCTCTATCTCTCTCTCTCTCGCACACACACACACACACACACACACACTCATACTCTCTCTCATTTCAATTCAATTTCGATAAAAGTACTTTATTGGCATCATTGTGTTTACATACAATATTATCAAAGCATTAATACACTAAAAATTACTGACAAGAAAATCAAATATGATAATAATAAAATTTGACAGAATAACAGTAACAAAGATACAAATAAGGTGCCAAGCATTCTAGCTGGATGGAAGGGTTTTATTGTAAATAAGTCTCTCCATTACTTTATTACCGCACTGTGCAGCAGCCTGAGTTTAAATGTGTATGTTGAAATACAAGTGCTTTTATGAACGTTTCTCTCCCATGAATATCAATTTAAACCTAATATGACCCATATGGTTGACCATTGTTAAGAATAATAAGCATTTTCTCTTCGGGCTTTCTCGTGATCTGGGTCCAGACACGTGAGGCAGTGATCGTGACCGTCAGAGGCGGAGAGGAACTGCACAGAGATGGAAAAAGACACAGCTTTATAAAGATGTTCAACGTCACTGAGCCTGCTCTAATAGTATAAAATATACTCTTTTAGAGGAAAAGCTCTTGTCAAGAGCTGGAGTGCAGAGCAGAGAGAAACTGCTGGAATGCGCTGTATATACAACAGCATATGATCTGAAGAGGTGAATGGTTTGTGATAGTATTCAGCTTGCTGAAACACAACCACTCTGCTCCGAAGAAAAAATCTGAATGAATCTGCATTGCAGCCTCTCTTTTATACCCGTATGTCAGGGGGAGTAGCATGCAAATTCATTGGCCTTTTCTCAAAGATCTGAAGGTGTCTCGGACTCTCGAGATCGACCACTAGTGTCACTACATCGACACAATGTTGAGTGAGTGACAGAAGGGGAACTAGTTTTCACAAATCATTAAGATCAGTTTAAACCTAGTATGAGTATGTGTGCTCAATTATAGGCCTTTTACTATTTTTATGGCTTGGATCATTCATATTTCACAATACAAATATGCATCAAAATTTCCATCAAAATGAATGAAATCAATTTGTGAAATTTTTCACTCAAGCATTTCTATCTGAAAGTATAGTTCTTGCTTATTATAAGTAAAGTGTTTTAAGAACATCACCTCCCGATGCCTAAATACTGATTTCTCTAATACGTTATTGTGAAACATTTCACAGATCATGAAGGACAATTTGAGCCTAGAAGTATGACCTGTCTTGTCAGTATCAGTTCTCTATGGCATAAGACCATTATTGACACAACCTATAATGTTATTATTATAGCCTAAAAGACAATTAGGATTAGTAAAACGCAATGAAAGTTGGTGAAATTGTGCTCTATCTAAAACAATTGAATTTGTGTGGTCACAGACTGCAGGTTTAATGGAAATAGCCACAAAAAATTTGCTTACTTTTCACATTCCTGACACACGTACTTAACAAGAGTTGTTAAGATGAAAGTGGTTTCACTCTTCTAGGTGTACAACTTTTTGAGCAATACGCATTACAAAATGAAGAGTCACTATGAAAAAAACACAACACAGGACCACGTCACCTGAATTCACAAATAGTGAACAATAACAGGAGATATTATTTGCATGTCAAGTCAAGTCAGGTCACTTTTATTTCGTATAGGTCGTTTCACAACACACATCGTTTCAAAGCAGCTTTACAGAAAATCACGCATTAACAGAAAATGAAACTGTAATATAAATAATGTCTTAGATTTATATGAAAATAAATTCTGAATATCGAACCACAAACTATCTTTACCATACATGACCAGTAGAAACACAAATTACAAATAACAACAGAACACTCAACAGAAAACACTACAGAAAATAGGGCTACATACAGAATATATTTACAATTTGCAATGAGCTAGAACTATGCTAAAGAGTAAACTACATCTCTTATTACTGTTGTGCAATTTGAACATCTGCATATATTGAAGGGATGTAGCCTGTACTATACATTGTGAGGTTGGATCAATATTTCTTATGCAAAAGAAAAGACAGGATTGCAGAGGCAACAGAATATGAAAATTAATGTTTTAAATATCCTAGTGTATGAAAATAGTTGGCTACATGCGCATGTGTGTATACGGTGGCGGATTGCAAGAGAGGAACAAGTTATGGTGATGTTACGGGTTGGAGCTGTCTGTGATGCTGACGGACCGAGAGGTGCAGGTAATAGTGATGGATCATGAGGAAGACACTTAAAACTGTGACGAGCCAGAGAGAGCTGTCTGCAGCAGTGGCAGGACAAGTGATAGCCTAGAGAGAGCTGCCGTTGGTGGTGGCAGGTCGAGTGATAGCCAAGTGAGAGCTGCCTGTGGTGGTGGCAGGTCTTTACCCCTTCTCGATAATTAGTGTCAAAATAATTGTATTTGTCAAAACAATTATATTTTTGTGATGTACATCTACATGCATTATTTACATTGGTTTTAAATAACTTTATTATTATTCCTACACAATGACTAAAGAAATGGTGTCAATGGGAACAATAATAATATCTTATTGCCATGCACACAGAGGGAGGGGCTAGCCTGTGCTTCAGACAGTACTGTAAAAAGCTGTAAACACCCCTGAAAGTGTGTTGCCTGTTTTATTGAGGCTACAGCATAGAGATTTCACTATTGCTGTCACCACGTGCAAACTGATATGAATAAAATCGCATAACCATGTCGGGTTTTGCTCATATTTAGTGACCAAAGCTCAGCTCCCCCTGTCATTGATTTAGCACCTCTTAAAGTAAAGGTATGAAAGATGCTGCAATATACACTCGCAGCCTAAATTTTGGAATAATGTACAGATGTTGCTCTTATGCAAAGAAATTGGTACTTTTATTCACCAAAGTGGCATTCAACTAATCACAATATATAGTCAGGACATTAATAACATGAACAATTACTATTTGAAAATAACTTTCAGAACTTCTTAAACTATTTCGAAGTGCTCTCACCAATCCTCCATGTGCAGCAAAGACAACTTTGCATATCCTTGGCATTCTAGCTGCCAGTTTGCCCAGATACTGACATTTCACTCCACGCTTTACTGTTGTACATGAAACCGGAGTTAAGCAGGTAGAATTCAATGAATCTGTCAGCTGAGGGCATATGAGGCATCTGTTTCTCAAACTAGAGCCTCTGATGTAATTATCCTCTTGTTTATTTGTACATCTGGCCTTCCACATCTCTTTCTGTCCTTGTTAGAGCCAGTTGTCCTTTGACTTTGAAGAAAGTAGTGTACACCTTTGTATGAAATCTTCAGTTATTTGGCAACTTCTAACATTCTATAGACATTCCTAAAAAAAAAATGAAACAGCTTTCTCTATTGACTGTCAAGTTTCTAGAGAAGGCTGTTTCATTTTTGCTATTTTATTTGCCTAATATTGACCTTAAGACATGT
This sequence comes from Xyrauchen texanus, assembly GCF_025860055.1. Taxonomy (NCBI): domain Eukaryota; kingdom Metazoa; phylum Chordata; class Actinopteri; order Cypriniformes; family Catostomidae; genus Xyrauchen; species Xyrauchen texanus. Next base: position 23,950,234 of record NC_068310.1, on the reverse strand, counting down.
CAGTCTATTGCATGCTGTGGCAACTCAAAAACAAACACAAAGACAATGTTAAGCTTCATTTAACGAACCAAATAGCTTTCAGCTGTGTTTGATATAATGGCAAGTGATTTTCTAGAACCAAATTAGCAATTTAGCATGATTATTCAAGGATAAGGTGTTGGAGTGATGGCTGCTGGAAATTGTGCCTGTCTAGATTTGATCAAAAATTACCTTTTTCAAATAGTGATGGTGCTTTTTGCATCAGTAATGACCTGACTGTACTTTCTGATCAGTTGATTACCACTTTGATGAATTAAAGTACACATTTCCTTCCGAAACAGCAAAATCTACATTATTACATTATTACATTAGTACATTATTCCAAACTTTTGGCCACCAGTGTACATTACATTGTGAAGAGGTCTCGTGGATCAATAGAGATGCACAGGTAAAAATGCAGCAATTGAAATTCATTGAAACGCAATCCTCACAAGCACAGATATTTTTTTTTTAAAGATGATGCAAGGCAGAGATGAAGCAATGTCATTTACATTAAGAGAACACATATGAGAAAATGTGTTTTTTGTTTAAGGCATTTGATGCAAATAATATAAACATCGTTTAGAAAACAGATCTTCTGTTGTGTCCTCTATGTCAATGACATTTTATGGGTCTCATTTTGTTTTTGCTCATTTATGCAAAATAGTTGCATTTGTTTCAGTAGTGAGAAAGCCGGTTTACAAGATATACAAGAAAATCTATTTCTTCTTAGAAACACACACAAAACAAGAAAAGATTTTGAAAACTTTAAACAAAGAAATTTTATGGATAAAAATAAGAAATATTTATGATTCTAAATTTGGGTCACTATTCAAATAAGTGAATGTGTTGCCACCATTGACCCCGTTAACTCCTTTGTATGGGATACTTTTATTTCCACTGAAATACACAAGATGATATTTAGAACATTCTCAAACATTCTGCCCTACTAAATCAGCCCCAGTCAAATGTAAGTGCTATTGTTGTAAAGTGGAAGGGCTTAGGAGAAACAAAAGCTCATCCATGAAGTGGTAGACCATGCAAACTCACTTTGCGGGGCCACAGAGCGCTAAAGCGTTGCATTTAAAGCATATTTTTCCAGTGATTTTCAGTTGTAAGCTTCATTAACATAATCACCGGCCAGACAGAAGGAAAGGAAGTGCGCATTAGCATCTGCCAGCGGGAGGTCGTTAATCACTTGACTTGATCATCAGGACTTCCTGCTGAGTTATTGGTTCCAGCAACAGGAAAAATTATCCAACATGACAGAAAAAAATTATTCTGTCGCAGAGGTGGGGTCTTGTGTTCTCTTCAAGTGACCAATGAGCTTTTTTACTGAAGCTGATCTGAATGTTTTCTTTGCACTCTGCTGCAAATCATAACAAATGCTTATTGTAATCCATAGTGATTCTGTCACCAAGCATTCTTCCTGCACTTTGTTCTACACTAAAAATTATTAATGAAACCAGTGGAAGCACAACAGTCTGATCCCTATCAAAAAGTTACACTTTGATGCTGCGCTGATTTAGCGCTTTGGGAACGTCTTTAGGAGTGACAAGCTGTGAATATGTGTACAACACGTCAATGAAATTGACTAGAATTTAAAGCCTCTGCTGGTGACATCATCAGGATGCACCTGTAGCCGGGCTATAAATAGATGCATCACAGGTGCATCGTCAGGTCTTTTGTCTTCAGACCACTCTGTGTGTGTTGTGCTTCTCAAGCTGTCAGAACTTTCTTTTCCTCTGTTAGGAGTTAGAATTTGTTAGGCAGTGTGCAGAAAACCTTTTCTCCTTTCCAAGAATGAGTGTGAAGTAAAGCAAGCAGTGTGTGTTCCTGTGTTTATGCTCTATGGTTGAAACGGGCACACACCAGTTTTGTTTTGTGTGTTTGGGGGAAGAGCATGCTGCTCTTGCTTTAGGGTTGGGCGGGTGCGAGCATTGCGATCTGTTTCCGTCAAAATGCTTCACACTTGTCTCGCTTACTTCCAAGAGCCAGCACCCACTCTTTCATCGTGGGGCTCTCTCGTGGATCTGGCTGAGGAGAGTCCCTATCACTCGCTCCCTCCCCAGATCCAGCTGGTCCTTCTCGTGAGCCTGAAACACACTTCGGCGCCTCTTCGGTTCACTAGGGGGACGCTGAATCCCTTGAGTCCGTGGATTTTGAGCTACCAACCTCTGAACATTCCACGCACAATAACAAAGTGGCTGAGGAATTACTTAAGGTGGTTACTCAGGCTGTGGCCAGGCTACAGTTAGACTGGCCACGCGAACAAGAGACCCCCAAATGCTCTAAACTAGAAGACAGATTTCTGTCTGGTGGCCAAAAAATAAATGAAAAAAGGAAGGGAATGCTATATCAGTCCCTTCCTTTCTTCGATGACCACCATAGCGAGCTTTCTCATTCATGGATGAATCCTTATACTTCCCGTGTCTTTATGCCCTCGACGCCGACATATTCGACTATCGTGGGTGCTGAGACATGGGGGTATTCCACGATGCCGCCGGTAGAAGAGACACTTGCTGGTTATCTCTCGCCTGGCTCGGCATCATCTCTTAAGAGACCCACTCTCCCCACAAAGCTGTGCAGAACCACCTCCACGCTTGCTTGTTATCAGGCAGCAGGTCAGGCTGGTTCTGCCTTGCACACTACGGCAGTGTTGCAGGCGTACCAGGCTGACCTGCTGAAGGACTTGAGTGTGGGCAGTACGGTCGACGAAGACGTTTTCACCGAGCTTAGTTGTGCCACAGATCTGTCTCTCCGGGCGACCAAACATACAGCTCACACCATTGGCCGGTCTATGGCTGCTTTGGTCAGCACAGAAAGACATTTATGGCTAAACCTTTCGGGCATCAAAGACAGGCACAAAGTGTTCGCCCTCGATGCCCCGCTTTCGCCTTCTGGCCTATTTGTTGACGCCATGAACACGGTTATCACCAGGTTCCAGGAGGCGAAAAACCATGAGGAAGCCTTCGAAAATTCCTCCCTCGCCGCACTCAGGGTGAGGGGCCGCCGGCCACCCAGCCCCGCCCGGTCTTTCTAGAAGGGAGGCTCAAAAACAGAGCATGGTGAATCGCGTTCCCAAGCAAGACCTCAGGACTGTCATTTCTAAGAATAGAAAGCCCTGACGGTCTTGCGCCCAGCAGTGGGTGTAGCCCCCCTTGGGACGGGTTGTGTGAAACATCCACCTATACCCTCCCGATACCCCCAAGCCACCGCTCCATTCTCACCGCCGCTGGCGTTTCGGGAGTTAGCGGGTTCCAGCAAAATGTTGGGTGTTCCGTTGCTTCCTGCCGTAGCCCAGGACACGGGACACTCGACATCCCCTCAACAGGAAGTGTCAGAATAAAAAGGGCAAAAAACCCATCTCAAAGAACCTGGCAGCATGGAAACTATTGCCAGGTGTTTCTATGAGGGCCCTAAGAACAGTAGAAAAAGGCTACAGAATTCAATTCATTCGTTGTCCTCCGCATTTCAACTGTGTGTTTCCCACTACCGTGAAACTGGAACAAGCATGTCTACTGTGGGAAGAACTGCAAATCTCTAGGTCAAAGGAGCCATAGAATATGTTCCCCTTCCAGAGAAAGAGTCAGGTTACTACAGTGATACTTCCTGGTCCCAAAGAAGGATGGAGCGTTGCGTCCGATTTTAGACCTTCGAGGCTTGAATCGCTCAGAGGGTGCTCAAGTTCAATATGCTAACCATCAAGACGGTCGTGTCTCAAATCCAACATCGCGATTGGTTGGTCACGATCGATCTCATGGACGCGCACTTTCATATAGAAAGTCTGCCACAACACAGGAAGTTCCTGAGGTTCGCTTTCGAGGGCAAAGCTTTCTAATATCTGGTTCTTCCATTCGGTCTAGCCTTATCACCCCGCACATTCACGGAATGCATGGATACAGCACTGGCTCCTTTGCGACTCCGAGGCATCCACATTTTGAATTACATAGACGACTGGCAGATACTAGCACAGTCACAAGAACTGGCATTACAGCATAGGGATATCGTCTTAGCTCATCTAGTTTCTCTGGGGTTGAGGCTCAACACCAAGAAAAGCATCCTCTCTCCCACTCAGAAAACTACCTGTCTGGGGATTGTATGGAATTCGATCACAATGCGGACACAATTGTCTCCTGCTAGAATCGTGTCCATTCAGAATACACTGTTAGGCTAGGCCAAGGTTCCACTGTTTGTCAGTATCAACGAATACTGTGTCTCGTGGCATCTGCGTCCTCGGTGATCCCTTTGGGCCTTCTGCACATGAAAGCGTTTCAGTTGTGGCTCAAAGCCAGGGGATTTCATACAAGGGCCAGTCCCCTAAGGCTGATAAGGGTTATGCGCCGGGCACTTCGTACCCTTTCTATATGGTTCAGATCCCGGTTCCTCACTTTGAGTCCCACTCTAGGTGCATCTTGCCGTCGCAAGTTGCTAATGACAGATGCCTCCCTGACGGGCTGGGGAGCAGTCTTAAGTGGTCATCCAGCTCAAGGGGAATGGGAGGGTCATCAGCTCGATTGGCACATCAACTGCCTCGAGTTGATGGGTGTATTTCTGGCTCTGGAATACTTCCTCCAGTATCTGAGAGGCTGCCATATCCTGGTGCAGGTGGACAACACAGCAGTCTCTTACATAAACCATCAAAGAGGTCTACGTTCATGCCAGCTGAAGAGACTGGCATGGTATATTTTCCTTTGGGCACAGGGCAAGCTCCTGTCAATCAGGGCAGTTTATATCCCTGGATGCCTGAATGTGGGAGCAGATTTACTGTCCAGACAGAAAATACCGATGGGGGAGTGACAACTCCACCCTGAGGTAGTGAAACAAATCTGGTTGAGATTTTGAAACATTGCTTACCCAAGGACTTGCCATCTACTGCATTGTGGTGGGCCGCGATAATGGCTACATACACCTTCAAGGTGGAGGGGGACTGCCTCCACTCCAGCCTCTCCTGCAGGAATGAAAGCATTGACTGAACTGCGCATCTCTCATTTTTTGGCTCAGGAAGAACACCAATTTGCAAACAAGTGCCACTTGAGGGCATAAAGTTTCCTGGTGGAGGGAGCTCTGGCTTGGTTGATCGTTTCTACGACTGCAGGTGGTAGATTACTCAGGTCTTCCACGTACCCATCCAGGGGCCAGATGTGGAGGTTCCAGAGGTCTGGACGGCCAGAGGGTGCCCCGTCCCTGAGAAAGAAGGTCCTTCCTCAGGGGAATTTTCCAGGGAGGTGCTGTCATGAGGAGCGTAAGATCCGAGAACCAGGTCCGGGTGGGCCAATAAGGAGCCACCAAGGTGACCTGTTCCTCATCATCCCTGATCTTGCACAGCACCAGTGCAAGAAGGTGTGACCTGAGTCACTGCTGACTCCAATGGAGGACATATGACGAGAGCGCACGCCGCCTTGGTGATTTATGTACGCTACCGTCATGGTGCTGTCTGAACGGATCAAGACATGCTTGCCCGAATTAGCAGGGCAAGGGATACAGCCAGCAACTCTAGGCAGTTGATTTGCCAACGCAGCTGGTGCCCTTTCTAGGAGCCAGCGGCAGCGTGCCTGTTGCACATGGTGCCCCAACCCTGTTGAGAGGCATCTGTGGTGACCACTACATGTCTGGACACCTGCTGCAGGGGGACTCCGGTCCGCAGAAAGCAGAGGTCTGTCCAAGGGTTGAAAGTCTGACGGCCGCGGCACCATGCCCATCTCAGGACTCGAGTCTGTACCCAGTGCTAAAACGGTCTCATTTGCATCAACCCGAGCGGCGCGACCGTGGCTGAGGATGCCATATGGCCCAGGAGCCTCTAGATTTGTTTGAGAGGAACCGCTGTGCTGAGCTCGAAGAGAGCGAGGCACCTGAGCACTGACTGCACACGCTCGTTGGTGAGGCACGCTATCATTGAGACCAAACCGAGAAAAGAGATGCTCTGAACCGCGGCGAGCTTGCTCTTTTCATATTTGACCTGAAGCCCTAGACGGCTGAGGTGCCTGAGCAACTGGTCCCTGTGATCACATAGTAACTCTCAAGAGTGAGCCAGAATGAGCCAGTCGTCAAGATAATTGAATATGCGGATGCCCACCTCCCGTAGCGGGGCCAGGGCTGCCTCTGCGACCTTGGTGAAGACGCGAGGGGACAGGGACAGGTTGAAGGGGAGGACCTTGTACTGATATGCCTGGCCGTCAAACATGAACCGTATGAAGGGGCTAGATGGAGGCTAGATGGAGGCTAGATGGAGGCAAAATGGAGACGTGGAAGTACGCGTCCTTCAGGTCTACCGCCGTGAACCAATCTAGCTGTCGAACGCAGGTAAGAATATGTTTCTGCGTGAGCATTTTGAATGGGAGTTTCCCGGCACCTTTTTTGGGTCCTTCTTCATCTCGGCTGGAGGGACGGGCTCTATCGGGTCCTTGAGAAGCAGAGACCTGATCTCTGCCTGTAAAGCGTTGGCTTTCTCGCTGCGTATGGAGGTGGAGTGAATACCGCCAAAACGAGGCAGGAGCCGGGCGAACTGAATCGCATAGCCGAGTTGAATGGTCCTGGCCAACCAGCAGGATGGGTTGGGCAGCATACATAGATGTGTTCTATCCCATGCTAATGCTGCCTTAACTGGATGATACGCAAACTGCAGTGGGTCAAGTGAGGGGGGCAGCTGGGTCTTAATGTGCCTCATGACGAGCCTCTCGAAGCACTTCATGATGATGGGTGTGAGTGCAACGGGACGGTAGTCATTGAGGCAGGACACTGAAGACTTCTTTGGCATGGAGACGATGGTGGTGGCCTTGAAGCACGTTGGAACGACGGCGCTGCTCAGAGAGATGTTGAAGATGTCAGTAAGAACATCTGCCAGTTGGTCTGCACATCCTCTGAGCACTCTGCCAGGAATGTTTTCTGGTCCAGCAGCCTTCCGTGGGTTGACTCTACAGAGAGTATTCCTCACATCAGCCATGGTAAGACAGAGCACCTGTTTGTTGGGAGGAGGGGTGGTCTTCCTTGCCACCACGTCGTTCTGCACTTCAAACCGAGCATAGAAGACGTTCAGCGCATCTGGAAGGGAGGCATCTTTGTCACAGGCAACTGATGGTGGCCTGAATGCCCTGCCACATGCGTCGCATGTCACCCCTGTCCTGAAAGTGACTGTGGATTCTCTGGGCATGTGCGCGCTTTGCCTCTCTGATGGCCCGGGACAGTTTGGCCCTCGCTGTTCTTAGGGCTGCCTTGTCAACTGCTCTGAAGGCGGAGTCTCGGGTCCTTAGCAGCGCGCGCACCTCCGCAGTCATCCACGGCTTCTGGTTGGAGCGTATGGTGAAGGTCTTGGAGAAAGTGACATCATCAGTGCATGCTGTGAATTCTTCCAAGTTGGTAGAGTCGCCATATGTTGCAGCCTCCCTGAACATTTCCCAGTCAGTACACTCAAAACAGTCTTGAAGAGCAGAGATGGCTCCTGCTGGCCAGGTTTTCACCTGCTTCTGAAGCGGTTTTGTGCGTATGCTGGAATTAGCATAACAGAGATATGGTCTGAGTAGCCGAGGTGGGGGCAGGGCTCCGCCAGGTACACGCCTGGGATGTTTGTGTAAACAAGATCAAGTACGTTCGCCCATCTCGTTGCAAAGTCCACATACTGAGGGAATTTAGGGAGCTCTGTCTTGAGATTCGCATGGTTGAAATCTCCGGCGACAATAAAACAGTCCGTCAGGGTGAGCGTTCTGCAGTTTGCTCATAGCCCCAAACAGTTCACCGAGCGCTTCCTTAATGTTAGCGCTGGGAGGAATGTAAACTCTGGTTATGATAACAGTGGTGAATTCCTGTGGTAAATAAAAAGGTCTGCATCTAACAGTCACAAGCTCCACCAGCGTCCAGCGATGAGCAGTAACTAGAGACTAGCATAGAGTTCTTGCACCATTCCGTCTTATCGCACAGAGCTGCATTTTTGTCGGCACGAAAGGAGGCGAGCCCGTCTAGCTGAATTGTAGCATCCAGAACATTAAACGTAAAGTTTAACGTCAAAGCGGGGTTAATTCTCCCTATGTCTTGGTAGCCGGTGCACAAGATTCGATCACTATAGAAACTGCAATGTCGTCCACCATTTTATACAGCACCCATTGTGTAATTTATCAGTCTTTTGTATCTCTCAGCTGTGATGAGCCATAATGCTGAAGTTGAGCGTTTAAAGCTTTTTAAATCAATTACCTAAATACAAAGCTTTAGTAGTGTAGTAAGTGTAGAAAGCAATCACAAAGAGCTGATGTATGTAAACGGCTGATGCGGATTCACTTCACGTCACCTAACTGGCTCATATTACACACAAAAATGATCTTTTGCTGCACCCTGCTGGCTAACATATGTAAAAAAAAAAAAAAAAGATAAACAGTAGCTCTTAACAGATCTGAACTGCGTGGCCTGCTACCATGCTTGGCATGTCGCTTTGTGCCAGGAACCTAAAAGGTTTGTGATGATTTTATGGGGTGCTGGGGAAGGGTACGTGCAGTCTGACGTAGCCTGTCACTTTAGCATGCAACTTCCTGCCCGCACCTGCATCAGTAGCGTACGTGCACAGTTCAGTGAATGGTGTGATTGAATATGGACCCCTAGAGTCGCTTCTTCGACACAACGTCAAAGTGAACGACAGGCAGGGAACGTCTAGGTTACTATTGTAACCTCCGTTCCCTGATGGAGGGAACAAGACGTTGTGTCCTCCCGGCCATGACGCTGAACCCAGCCACTGTTATGGCCGAACCTCATTCTCGGCTCCCCAGTGCAAAACCTGAATGGACAGACGCATATTTCCCTCCCTTTATACCCGTATGTCCGGGGCAGGGACATGCAAATTCTGTCTGCCAAATTTCCCATTGGCCTTTTCTCAAGTTCAGATATGCACAAGGCTCTCAAGAGAGAACCCATTTTGACACAAAACGTATCACTTACTATTTTATCTTGTGTGGAGAGGAAGGCTATTGCTTGCTATTTAGTGGAAACTACACAGTTAAGACCAATTTTAAACAGTGCTGTGCAAACCACAAACCATTATAGCAAGTCAAACACTTAGTAGAAACTATTTTACACAGCCCTGACATTCTAAACAGAACTGAGGATGCTCTTGTCAACAGGAGAGAACACACATTAATTAGAAAACTTTTTAATCCACACTTTATCAAGTACTAAGTAGTATCGAGGATCTCTACGAACTGTGGAGAAATGTATTTGTTAACAGAAAAAAATACCATTGTTTGCCTTCAAAAATGTCCACAACTGATATCAAAAAGAGCAGAGGACAATATGATGAATAGCCTACATGGAAGTGAAATCCCAGTCAATTAAAAGAAAAAAATTACACCAAGTGAAATTATTTCAAAATATAATTTTTTAAATTATTTTCCAAGTAATATATCTTTGCTTTGTTTTTTGATTTACCTAATTTTGCAGCATTAGAATATGAGTGTGGATGGAATGATTAAACGTGGTATGCTTAGCCTCATTAATGCAATCATGTAGGCTACATGTCCCCATACATACATATATAGACAAAAGTGTATGAACAACCACTTTTAAAGGGTTTGACTATTTCAGTAATTTCTGTGAGGACAAATCTTAATGATATAACATATATTGACATTCTAGAGAATTCTGTGAATTCAGCCTCAAACAAATTATGTTACTAAGATGTTATGTTACTGTTTCTATAATCTTAGAAATATTGCACAAATTTTACCCTTAGTTTCACTTGATGATGCAATATATATATATATATATATATAAACAGTAACATAACATCTTTGTAACAATATTTGTAGGATCATGCAGGATAAGGCTCTATGATCACTCATTGACTGGCACGTTACATTTACACCAATCAAGAATTTCTAAAACGTGAGATGTACAGTGAGAGAGAACAATTGGGGGGTTGGCGGGTGGTGGTTGTCGGTGTAGAAAGTGGAGGCATATGGACACAAAGTCTCCTGTGTGTTGCAGTTGTATAGAGATGGTTCCACCTCTAAAAAACAAAACTGTGCTCAAGACAAGAAATTACTAAAACGGCAATTGCGAGTGGGGTGGCCAATGTGTAGTACTGCCCCTGGTTGGGAGGTTCATGAAAGTTATTGAAAAGAAGTGAAGTTTAATTGCCCACCGAATAACTTTAAATGCCCAAAATGCTACTTGATAATTTATGTTATTTTGAATTAATCATTTACTAAAACCTACTATTTTCTGTTAAATTTTAAGGTTAGTGGAGAACAACATTTCTTTATATATATATATATATATATATATATATTAAAAAGTGTTACCTTGTTGCCTAATAGAAAAATCTCCCCTTAGAAACACAACACTCATTTTTGTGTTATTGAACAACACTAACTGCCTGCACAGCACTTAAAGGCAGTCTCTCGTTTGGAAGGCTTCGTCCTCCGGAAATCACATTTGTCGACCGCATACGTCATCGAGGCTGTCTCGTTTCATTTATTTTTTATTTTACTTTTTATTGGGAATGCAAAAAATGTTAACAATTGTATAAATGTAAGTGCATATACATTTTATATATTTATATATTTTTTTATTTAGTACCATGGTGAATTTACATGAGGTTGAAATTATAATTTTTTTCTTTGTCTCCATATATTATTCTTCTGTTTGTATGTCAGCCCATGTTAACATTAAGTTGATTGTAATGCGAATGCCATTTTCTTGTAATATTTCTGTTTTTTGCTTAAAAAAACAACAACAAAAAAACACTGTTTCCCAACAGGAAGTTATTACAGTGCAAACAAAGCCACACCCTTTCCTTATTCTAGGTCAAAATTCCTATTACTCACAGGCTAATTTTTTTATGCGGCCGACTAAACGAGACACAGCTATAGTTTATTCATAGGAAGACAATTGACTCTACATTTTTAAACCCTTATTACAGCTTAAAAGATAAAGCACAATGGTTAAGATCTGAGGCAATGGAAAATTGCTACGAAAATAGCATAAAACCAGCTGTGACCTTACATGAGCTGTTGGGAAACGCCCTCAAGCGAAATAAATAAACTGTCTATTGCGCATGCGTAAGACTGCACACACTCGCTATCGATAAACAGCAGCTAAGGGAATTAAGCCTTTTTAAAATGTTCTTATCACCAACAAATAATTCTATCTTATAACATTTCAGTTGACTGGTGTTAACCACAGCATGGTGAACGTCTTTAGAGGGCTGTATTATCTGGAATTGAGCACAAAGTGAGATTGATCTCCACTTTTCTTCATTCCCTGGAAGTCAGCTGAACTTTGGTTTTATATTCGCACATTCGCACATTCGCGTTAAAGAACTTTTTCAATTAAATAGTCAATAAAGCTATTTTTTTTTTTTTTTTCAGATTCGAAGCAGCTACATGATATTGACAACAAAGGTTGTGAACTACAACATTTTTTACAATCGATCAAAATGGGCAAGTATATTTTTAAGCATGTACTTTAGAGATGAATATTCAATGTGTGTCGTAACCAAGATAGGGACCGTCTAAAAAGTTAATATTGTTTTTCATCGTGTGCAAACAGACAACTACATTTTAGCCAACTGTAGCCTACTGGGAAATATCTCTCACATTATGTGTTCTGATGCTATAGAATGTCCTTTAGCAACAAAACCTGCATTATAATGATGGTGTTTAGAAATGTGTTTATGAAATAATAATGAATGAATCTGTACATGAACTGTAATTTGGTAACAATCCAGACTGTAGAAAGGAAAATCATGTTTAATCTCCTGAACATAGTTAATTGCTTCATTTTACAACCGTTTATATTTATTTATTTATTTGAGAAAAAAAATGAAAAAGAACTGTGTAAGTGTGGTGGTTTTAATAATGACATATGATTTATTTCAAAAGGTTTTGAAAAGCATCGAGACGACTGCTACAAAGCAAGTTGGATCATCTTGTCTGGACCCTACAGAACATACTACAGCCCATGTCTTGCTGTTTTATTCACCTCTGTTTTTCTGTTTTTATCTGTGATAAAGATTGTGTAACAGTGTTCTCCAGGTGTTCAATAAAAAGACATAAACATAAACTCTATTTTATGTTTTCTTGTTGTATGACATCTGTGTTTAACATGGAACTTTAACAATAACACAATTCATGTACATTGATTGATGATTACAGTCCTGCAGAAATATTACTGTCCGTGGTACTGAATGTCATACATTATCCTGTATTCCAGAATCCACTTCTTCAGGACTTCATAACAAAAACTTAACTTGAATCATTACAATAAGGGTGTTGCTTATTTATAACGTTGAAAATATGATTAATCTAAAGTATCTGAATTTCTTTAATCAATGAAAGAAATGTGTTGTACAAGGAACAGCAGTTATAATACATACTTTTACCAAATACATTGATCAAAGTTAATTGAGTAGAGTGATCACTAGGAACATGCTATAACCTCTGGAACATGAAAAAAGGTGAAAATAGAATAATTTCTTCAGAATAATATGATTGTAATATACTTACAGTAAGGTAGGTATTGGCAGTATTTAACATGTAGTAATCAGTCTGATCACTAGGAAAGCACTACAGCCATTGGAATATAAATATAAAAAAACACTATACGGGAATTACAGTTTATTACATAAACATATGTAATAAACACATGTAATAATGTTTATTACATAAATATATTTTATAATTGTACAGTAAGGGAGTTAGTGTCAAAATTTCACCTGTAGTAAGTCAGTCTGATCACTAGGAAAGCACTACAGCCATTGGAACAGGAAAAAATTATTTGATAATTGTACTGTTTGGGGGGGTACAGTTGTAAGACCCAGGACCAGATAATATGATGAAAGAAGACCAGGAGTCGTGAAATTCAATCAAATAAGTACAATTTTACTGAAGAATAGTTTGCAGTTAAATTGGTAAAGCCAGCGTCAAAGTCACGAGGAGGTCGCAAGCCAACTCTACCTTACAAACAAATCTCACACAATTATACCTTTTCCAAGGACATGCATTACATAATCGTTTACTTCTGATTGGCTAAGACAACATAAAGTCTAAACAATAATACATTTTTGATAGATAAGTGGGTATATCGCCGTTAATCAGAATATTTTTTGTCCATTTCCGAGATTTAAGTCCGTGGTGACCTTCTTCCAGGGTCCGAGAATGTTTTAGGCTATATCACAAAGTTCAGAACCTGCAAAGATTATCAAACGCACACACACACACACAGAACACTGACAAACAACAGTTCTCTTCGAGGCTGAAGAAGGCCTGAGCTCATTATCAGAAGAGCAGTCCACCTTAACAGGCTGATAAAACATTTCACTCCAGGAAAGCAGGAACGATAATATGCCCCTTTACTCCACTCCCTAAAGAAATACACATGAGATGTTCACTTAATGAAAATAAGGTGAAATTATTTATAAATTGACCCTCAAACTTATACAAGTCAACTAAGACAGATATATAGATGCAGATATGTGGATCTTGTTGTGAAATATGCAATTATTGTATTCTAATCATGGCTTTTGGTATATGAAGTATTTATGGGTCATAGTAAACCACAATTGTAACTAATAAAAAGTGGTTTTATAATGAAAGGTACCATAAGTAGTTGTTAAACAATTTATTAAGAATGTGTTTACTGTAAAACACTTGTATTAATAATCATTGTAACCATATATTGAGAAAATAGTTTATTAAGAAAAACACCTCAACTTGTTTTATAAAGATTTTTATTATGAAAATGGTTTATAAAGAAAAACATACCACACTGAATGTTGTAAGCATTTATTAAGCAGATGATGGTGGCAGAGTAGAGAGGAGTTGAAAATGTATTAGAAAGAGCTTTGCAAAAGAAAGGAGAAAAATGCCATCATTACCGTCAATGTGTTGCGGACGAGATACAGAAGATACAGCGATGATGGAAAGGTCCAGAAAAAGAGGACAAAGAGACAAAGAGTTTTATATGCAAAAGTCCTAAGGGGTCTTCCAGAAATAATGACAGTTCAAGATTTTATGTTTGACCAATTGGCTGTAAAAGGCTGAATGTATGCAGAGGGAGTTTCCAGGAGGGGATTTCTGAACATGTCAAAAAGTTGATGGACTTTAAAAAGGACTGTAAAGGAATGTCCAGCCAGAGGCAGATTCACCAAGGACGTCTCCGGTGTTATGATACCTTGCCATTGCACCTCATGAAGTTAAAAGCTTGTAAATTACTTGGTTTTGATTTACTTACAATGTATATATATAATATATATGCAATACATGAGTACAGAGTCTCTCTCGCCGCTCTCTGAATCCCAAGACAATTATCATCAAAAGGCCCCTTGCATGTGAACACAACCCAAGGGCACACACTGGAATGCACCTAAAAGAAAATGAATACAGAAATGATTAGGATATTGATTGTTGAATTTTTAATAAGAATAAAGTAATCATTCAAAAGGATATATATAAAAAGGATATATATAATTAAATTGAAGAGACAGGGGATTCTGACCCCAACCCTTCAGTACATACAGTAAGGGAGTTATTGTGAAAATTTCACCTGTAGTAAGTCAGTATGGTCAATAGGAACATACTACAAACTTTGGAACAGGAAAAAATACTTTAGGGGAATTACTGTAATTTTTTTTTATTAATATTTGTATACTGAACGTACAGTAATGGAGGTACTGTCAAAATTCCACCTGTAGTAAGTCAGTCTGGTCAGTAGGAACATACTACAACCTTTGGAACATGAAAAAATCCCTTTGGTGAATTACTGTAACTTTTACATAAAACATTTTTGCGTACTGTATGTACAATAGCCTACACAAAAGTACACTAAAGCAGTCTAGGTGAATACGCAGCAAATATCAAACCTGAAACTATTTTTACCCTGGTTGGGTTTTTTTTTAAAACTTGACTATGTTCATGGTGCTGTCCACGTAGGCTATGTGGTCCTGAAGGTCCTACATGATCAAGTCTGCAACTTGGGTAAAGTTGCTTTTTATATTCGCTTCGCATATTTGCGGAGTTCCGCGTTCAATATCTCGTGAGCTGAATATTGTTACTACACAAATAACATTGTTTTAATATTTTAATCGCCTCAAAACGAGCTTTCCTTCGGGTTTGCACTTTGCAGATGGTCCCTTCTTAGCAGCCTGCGCATAGAGATCAATGTATTTTGTACAGTGCGAAGGAAAGATCGTTTTGAGGAAATTTATGTTGTAGCTTCTGGTGTTTTATCTGTAGTTATATGTGATAGGTGTTGTGTGTAGCAACAACGTTTAGTTCACGAGTTACTGAACGCGGAAGTCCGCGAATGTGCGAATGTGCAATATAAAACCAACTTTACCTAAGTGTCAGCTGACACTTCCTGACATTATATGCCTCAGCCTGAGTAATTCATTGAATATTGAGAAACCGGGTCTCCACCAAAGGTAAGACTGCATGAATCAGGGAAGCTATTTTAATTTTCCTAAGTGTACAACTGTGTTAACGACAGAGTCCTCCGCGCTTTAATGATAGCTGGATAAATAATGTCTGGAAAGATACATTGAAAGTGCCTGTTGTCATCGCACAATCGAATGTGCTTTGATTATAATTGCTGTATTGTTTGTAATCCGGTTGATGCATTATTAACTGGCTGGGAAGTATGGAGGCCATCACGCCCTGCATATTCTCTACAGCCTTTACACAACAGTATAGTCAAACTAAACTGGGTAATGCACTAAATTTACGTTAGGCATTATTTAAAAGCTGTCTGATGTTTATGTTGTCAAATATTGTGACCTATTGGTAAGTTAGAGCCCGCTTTGTCATTATTTAGACGCTAAGAGGCTAACAGGAAGTTGCTCATGCAAATCTCTGGTTTGTTTATGTTCTGTTATAGTAAATGTTTGTATTTTGACGTAGATTGTTTTTAAAATGTTAAGTTCAACATACTTTATTGTCTTTTTATTTATTAAACGCTGAAAACAATTAACCTGGGCTTTGTTTGTAGCTAATATTCATCTATATGCATACACGATGGGGTGTAAGGTGCTGTGTCTCAGTGTTATTGCCTTCATGTGCCTAATGAAGGTTGAACATGTCAGAGGTGAGATCTATCTATCTATCTATCTATCTATCTATCTATCTATCTATCTATCTATCTATCGGTTCAAAAGTGGATTTTGCAAATACCGATAGCCAAGGTGGTGGGAAAGGCTGATTAATCAGTTGATGGTTTTCAAAATAAATTTTAAGACAAAGAGTCCCAAATGAATAAAATCTTAGATGCAGAAAAAAATTTTTTTATTTGGGGCATAATGCAGGAATTGTAATTCTAAACAAGCCTGAAATACATGGGTCACACTCCATATAATGATGATAAAACTACCTGCAACTATCAGCACAGATTTTTGCCGATAAGATGCATAGTAATGCATTTGGGGAACAGAATCCCATCACTCTGCACTACACAACATAACTTCCCAGAGAGGAAACATTGTGGCGCAGTCTTATTGGACGACGATCGACATGAGCATGCCGCACGCAGTGAGTGATCCTCGTGATGGCCAGGAGGAGAGTGCTCATAACGAATATATGAACTATAGTCATATACTATAATTAACCCCTTATGAACCCAGTTGGGAAGGGAGATTATTTATAATCAAAGTGCTTGTGACTTTATGATAATTATAACAGGTGGTTGTGTAAATGATGGGGAGCCCTTACTTAAAAGGAAAGTGCATAAGTATATATATATATATATATACACACACCAGGATAATTGCATCGACAATCCAGTGAGAAAGTCTTTCCTTAGAGACGGACATTCCTTTTGTGCGTCCTCCATAGCATATAAAGAGCTGATCAGATTATCTAAACTGGCGTGTATGCTCAACGCATATGTGCAGCACCCGCATAGGGCATAACAAATGCAATGATTGTTTCTCATATGAATTAAATGGAGGAGGCAAGAAGGCCTGAAGGTGAACCACCTGCGCTTTGAAAGGTGTGGTCAGTACCTTGCCTTTAGCCTTATCTGGGTTTGACAGTGGCTCTTGAAAGACCAGGGCCAAACTTCAGACATTAATTGGCGACTGATAGTGCATGCAGGTCACCTACCCCTTTAACTGAGGCCAGAGCCAGCAGTAGTGCGGTCTTAATGGAGAGCATGCGCAAATCAAGAGTCCAAAGGCTCGAAGGGGGGCCCTGCGAGAGCTTTTAGGACTAAAGTTAAGTCCCAAGTCAGGACTGTAGCCGGCCGAGGTGAGTTTAATCATCTTGCTCCTTTAAGGAACTTTATGATTAATTCATGCTTGCCTATACAGGCACCAGTTTCATGTGCATGATGCACAGATATAGTTGCCACATACATTTTGAGAGTCCTGCGTCTAATCGCTCTTGAAGAAATATTAGAAATTCATGTATAGGGCAGTTTTCTATTTGAGTCCTTGCTATGTGAGTGACACCAATCAGTTAAAACCTTCCATTTTAGTGCGAAGAGGCGACTTGTGGACTGTGCTCTGGCTTGTAAAATGTTCATGACTGAACGAACATGGGGCCACACATGCAGGTTCCACAGCTGGGCCTGGGGATGCCAGATTGTGCTTTGCACCTGAGAGAGGAGATCCCTCCTCAGTGATATTTCCCATGGTGAGCTGCACAACATCTCCATTATTTCCAGAAACAATTGCTGGTTGGGCCATTTGGTGCAACTAATAGCACCATTTCCTTGTCCTCTCTGACATTGCATATGACTGAGTGGATCAGGCATATCGGAAGAAACGCATATTTTTGTTTCGCTGGCCATTTGTGTGACATTACATCCGTTCCCAACAGGGCTTGGGACTTCACATACCAACGGAGACAGTGGATATTCTCCACTGAGGCAAAATAGATCGATTTCTGCTTTGCCGAATATTTTCCAAATCCTCAACACCGTTTGAGGATGAAGTCTCCATTCGCCCGGTATCACCCCTTAGTGGGACAGTAAATCCTTGCCATAAATCAGTCAGCCTGGGACATATGTTGCTCTCAGGGAGAGATGATGCTCGCTCCATAGGATGTGGTACCGCATCAGTCTCAGCAGTGGCGGTGAATGAATTCCACCTTGGCGGTTTATATATGCCACAACTGTCATGTTGTCTGAGCGAACCAGGACATGACAGTTCGCTATTTCTGACTGAAAAGCCTTCAAGGCTAAAATTACAGCCGATAGCTCTAGGCGGTTGATATACCATGCCCTCCTTGGACCTGTCCAGGTGCCGAAAGTCAGGCGCCCATCGAACACTGCCCCCGAACCTGTGTTGGAAGCATCCGTAGTCACCACCTGATTATTTGCCCCAGCATGACACCTCGCTGGTAAAATGCAGGAGCTGACCATGGGACTAAAGCATAGTGATGCACTTAATCCCTTGGCACCAAGCATGTTGTGGCACACGGCGCTTCGGCCAGCACTGAAGAGGTCTCGTATGTAAGAGACTTAATGAAATGACCGCTGATGCCACCGCCAAAAGTCACAATGCTTTCTGAAACAGCTTCAGAGTAAGTTTTCTCCCCAGTTTGAACTGAGACAGACACTGTATAATCGCCTGAACGTGCATGCTCGTGAGGTGCGTGCGCTCGCTGGTGGAGTCGAGACAGACTCCCGAGAGCATGCTTTTTGCCCAGTTTACATTGAGCCTCAAGCTGTTTAGATATGCAAGTAGTAAGCCTCTGATTGAGCCAGTAACAGCCAATCTTCGAGGGAGTTAAAGATGCACACTCCACTCAGTCTCAGTTGGGCGAGCACCACATCGATACACTTCGTGAATGTGCATGGGTCCTGGGACAGCCCGAAGGGCAGGATTTTGAATTGATATGCTGTTCCCTCGAACGCGAATCTCAAAAACATTGTGTTGTCATACAATTTGGATATGAAAGTACGCATCCCTCAGATCTATCAACGCAAAGCAATCGTGTGGGCGTATATGCGATAAGATCCATTTCTGAGTAATCATTTTGAATGAGCGTTTTATAAGTGTGCGATTTGAAATGTCTCAGATCCAGGATTGGCCGAAGTCCGCCGTCTTTCTTTGGGAATGTTGTAGAAATTTTAATACTCATTGATCAGTAATAGTCATTGCAAAGGAATGCCACCTGGTCTTCTCATTCGTAGAGGGAGATGAGGATAGAAAATGTATGTATGTGCTTATGTCTGAACCGAGACAGTATTTACGACTGAAAAGCAGAACCGAGACACTTCGGGAAAGGCTGAGTGGGGTCCTCTGCCCTCTTCGGGTCAGAGGTCATTTAGTACAGGGGGGTATGTTTGGGCTAGTTAGTAGTAAATCAGAGCTAGTGGCCTAGTCCCTGTATCTAAGGAATGTAGAGGGGGAAGATCTGCTTCTGTTGGAGACCTTGGGGAAAAGAGGTATAAAAACAACTCAGCCCTCCCCGACAATGGCTCACTCATGTCACAGCGTAATTCCTGTGTAATGACTGGGTCCTTCTTGCAAGAATAAATTCTTTTAAAAGACTGTTTGATTCAGAGTGTCTCTTACGCAGTGATAATGGTTTGTTAATAATTTTTTTGCCACAACAGGAAAAAAAAATAACTGCTGTAAAACCGTTTTTGTGCTTGACAATTTGGCACAATCTCTATCGTGTTTTTTTACGATGAGATTGTGTATTTCACAATCTCCGTCCACAATCACAGTCCGTCTCCAACTCTGCATGGGTACGGCCCAGACCGAAAACACAGCTTGCATGTTTGTCTGACGGCGGGATGTGTCTCCCGCACAATGAATACTTACAGAACGACATCTTGAAAAAGACACGAACACATAAGTGGCTCCTTTAGATATATAAATTAAAAAATTTACGCAATTAATAATTACGCAGATTCCTGAAAAATGCAAGCTTGTTGTACCACCTGTTTACTCCAGAGGGCAGTAAGTGAAATTTCAGCTGTATGAGCAACGCGTAGTTTATAAAGTGAAGAAAACACTTCAGTAGGCAGAACAACACAAACATGCGTTACGTTCTTGCGTTCAAAAAACTTGAAGGAGCGCAAATGCGAACTAATTGATCTCAAGATGTGTTTAAAGCTTGAGTATTAAACTATATTTAACTTGACACAGTGACCTAAACATGTTTATGATGCAACGCACCCTATACTCTACACAAGCATATCTGACGAAGGTGTATATTGACGGGCTCTTAAACAAGCCCTCATAATAAATCTCCAACTGATTTACAAATTCACTTGCGAAATGGATTGCTGTGAACTGTATGCCAATGATTTACTTATGATCAATAATATGGTAGTAAACAATACATTGTGTTCTAAAGCCACTTTTTGTATTGTCTTATCAATGATTAACTCTTCTACATAAGACTGCAAATCGACTCATCATTCATGTGGGGAAGAATGATATTCATAAAGAGCAGTCAGAACTCCTTAAGAAGGATTTCAATGAACTTTTTGAAACACTTAAAAGACTGAAAGTTCAAACATTCATCAGTGGACCACTTCCAGCAAGAGGAACAAACAGGTTTTCACGGTTACTTGGGCTTAATACATGGCTGCAAAAAACCTGCAATATAAAAGGAGTTAACTTCATTGACAACTTCAATCTTTTCTGGAGTCAGAGGCAACTGTTTCGACAGGATGGCCACCACCCCAAACAAACTTGGTTCAAGAGTGCTAAAGTACAATATCTACTTCTCCCTCAATCATCCTTCTGCAGTGTGTGCCAATCCACTCAATCTGAATGGCACACACACACCTGGACACAGTATGAATGACCACAGGACTTCACTTCAGCACCTGATTGGACATGCAGTTGACAAATCACACAAGGACAATGATAACACCACTCAGCCACAACAATTTCTGCTCATGGACACACTCATCTGAGCCCTGCCCACAAAGTTCACCACAGACAGACTGTGACATATTAGAACTGCTCCAAGATTCAGCACCCAAGGACGACTTCCTGGAAAACATCCAGGGAAACCAGGACAGCATATTACAGCCCCTCTCACCAGACACGTTATCCCTCTCTCCAGCATCTCCACATCTGTGTTTCTCAGAGAAAATGGAAGAACTGGTGTATGCTGGAACCAAACTCTCCCACTCTTTTGCTGCAAGCCCCCAGATATCAAGCAAAAAACGTCAGGCCCCTCAAGCACCTGCAGGCCCAGCTCGCCCTCCCCCTCCTCCTGTGAGAGCTCTTCGACCTCTGCCACAACGCCAGGGCTCACACCCTCCTCCATCTGCTCGAGGTGAACCAAAAACAACTGATACCAGCTCTCAGTGATATGTGTTGGGTCCCCGCTATGATAACAGTAACTTTCTGAAATGTTTACAAACCAAGCGGAAACCCAGTGTGCCTGTATCTTTCTCTATTGCTGTTCGATTACATCATAGAACTTCAAAAGCCGTACAGCAAACCCATCTAATTTGGTGCCTATTACACGCCAAACTAAGATTGCTGTGGGGACAAAAACTGTTAAGTTAGCACTTTTAAACATCCGCTCACTTAAAAATAAATCACTTCTAGTCAATGACTTAAGCACATACAACCTGGATTTTATGTTTCTAAATTAAATTTGGCTAGAAGACAGCTGTAGTGCAACAGTCCTTAATGAAACATCCCCTCCTAACTTTACTTATTTGAGTGTCTGCAGAGAAGGTAGAGGTGGGGGTTTAGCTGCTCTGTTTAAAGATGTCTATCAGTGTAAGCAAATATCATTTGGGAATTACCCGTTTTTCGAATATCTGGGTAGTGTGTTAAAAGGTGCTCCACGCATTTTACTTATCATTATTTACAGGCCTCCAAAATACTCTCCAGCCTTCGCTGAGGACTTTACAGAACTGTTATCAACAATTACCTCAGAGTTTGACTGTTTTGCCATTGCTGGAGACTTTAACATTCACATAGATAATGCAGAAAACAATATGACAAAATAAATCATATCTGTTTTAAAAACTTTTGATCAGACTCCGCATGTACATAGACCCACACACAATCATGGACACACTCTAGATTTACTTATCAGTAAAGGTCTAAACATTTCATCGATTGTTATTAAGGATGTAGCACTGTCTGATCATTTCTGTATTTTCTTTGATATATTGATCTCTCCTGCCATTGAAGCTAGATCTGTGTCTGCCAAGAAGAGATGCTTAAATGAGAACACTAGTGTACTATTTATGAAGGCTATATCTTTAACACCAAGTATATCTCCTGACTCTGTTGATTTTCTCCTTGATTCTTTTAACTCAAAAGTTAAAAGTGTAATTGATGATATTGCTCCTGTGAAAGTCAGGAAGAAGAGTGGCAGACAAAAAAACACCTTGGAGAAACTCAACAGCAGTGCAAAATATGAAAAGACAATGCAGAAAAGCAGAGCGCATGTGGCGGAAGACAAATTTTGTAGTCCATTATAACATCTACAAAGACAGCATCCATGCTTTTAATATGGAACTAGGCAAAGCTAGACAGACTTTCTTCTCGAATATTATAAACAGCAACTTAAACAACACACGCACTATTTTTGCGACTGTAGAGAGACTGACAAACCCCCCAAGCCAGATTCCCAGTGAAATGCTCTCAGACAGCAAGTGCAGTGAGTTTGCTTCTTTCTTCTCTGAAAAAATCAATAATATCAGAAAGGTGATCAGCACATCCTTGAGTTGTGCTGGGGTCAGACAAATCAAACCACAACCTGAGAAAGTAGATACTATGTCTGATTTCAAAGAAATTGATGGCAAAATTTTGGAAGAAACCGTACAGCACCTTAAAATATCAACCTGCGCCCTTGATGAACTTCCCACATCTTTTTTCAAAAGTGTGTTCAACTTTTTAGAAGCAGATCTCCTAGAAGTGATAAACTCTTCACTTCTCTCTGGGAGTTTTCAAACTCCCTGAAAACTACAGTTGTCAAGCCCCTCTTGAAAAAGAGCAATCTGGATAAGACCATATTAAGCAACTATAGACCGATCTCAAATCTTCCTTTCATAGGCAAGATCATTGAAAAAGTTTTCTTCAATCAGCTGAACAAATTCTTGAACTCAAATGGATACTTTGACAATTTTCAATCTGGTTTCCGATCGCATCACAGCACAGAGACAGCGCTCATAAAGATAATAAACGATATTCGCTTAAATACTGATACAGGCAAATTATCAGTACTGGTACTACTCGATCTCAGTGCTGCATTTGACACTGTTGATCACAACATACATCTTGACAGGCTGGAAAACTGGGTGGGGCTTTCTGGGATGGTCCTAAAATGGTTCAGGTCATACTTAGATGGGAGAGGTTATTATGTGACTATAGGAGACCAAAAGTCTGAGTGGACGTCCATGACATGCGGAGTCCCTCAAGGCTCAATTCTTGCGCCACTCCTGTTCAACATGTATATGCTCCCAATGAGCCAAATAATGAGAAGGAACCAAATTGCTTACCACAGCTATGCAGATGACACACAGATTTACTTAGCCCTATCACCTAATGATTACAGCCCCATTGACTCCCTGTGCCAATGCATTGATGAAGTAAACAGTTGGATGTGCCAAAATGTTCTTCAGTTAAACAAAGACAAAACTGAAGTCATTGTGTTTGGAAACAAAGATGACGTTCTCAAGGTGAATGCATACCTTGACGCTAGGGGTCAAACAACTAAAAATCAAGTCAGGAATCTTGGTGTGTCTCTAGTCAGACCTTAGTTTCAGTAGTCATGTCAAAGCAATAACTAAATCGGCATACTATCATCTGAAAAATATTGCAAGAATTAGATGCTTTGTTTCCAGTCAAGACCTAGAGAAACTTGTGCATGCTTTCATCACCAGCAGGTTGGATTATTGTAATGGACTCCTCACTGGCCTTCCCAAAAAGACCATAAGACAGTTGCAGCTCATAAGAACGCTGCTGCCAGGATTCTGAGCAGAACCAGAAAATATGAACATCACACCAGTCCTCAGGTCTTTACACTGGCTCCCAGTTACATTTAGGATTGATTTTAAAGTATTATTACTGGTATATAAATCACTGAATGGGCTAGGACCTCAATATATTGCAGATATGCTCACTGAATATAAACCCAACAGATCACTCAGATCATTAGGATCACATCAGCTAGAAATACCAAGGGTTCACTCTATGCAAGGAGAGTCTGCTTTTAGCTATTATGCCAGCCGCAGCTGGAACCAGCTTCCAGAAGAGATCAGATGTGCTCCTACATTAGTCACATTCAAATCCAGACTCAAAACACATCTGTTTAGCTGTGCATTTACTGAATGAGCACTGTGCCACTGTGTGTCCGACTGTTTGTACTGTATTTTATTTTATTCTAAACTGTTTCAATTATTCTTATTTTTGTATTCTTATTTTAATCTCTTCTATGTAAAGCACTTTGAATTACCATTGTGTATGAAATGTGCTATATAAATAAACTTGCCTTGCCTTCTACTACAAGAATGTAATGCATTTTAATTATCTGAATATTTTTTATATATATACATTTTTGAATATTTAAAGATAACTATGTATTATAATATATGAATATGTATAATCTTTATATATTGAATTATTGTTATATGAGGGGCTTTCAAATATTACCAAATAAAAAAAGCAAATATTTGTATATGTGATTAAATGTGATAATCGCGATTAATTAATCGGGACACCATGTAATTAATTTTGAATAAAAATGTTAATAGATTGACAGCCCTAATAAAAAATAAAATATATATATATATATATTACCGACGCACTGTGGACAAACAGGATGCTAAGGTCCGTTCTCCAGCTAAGGCCGTGAGATGTTGCTGGAGCACTGCAGGGGAGCGGAGAGTCCACTCGTTGCCGTGAAGATTCCGTCCGCTGGCTCATGTGTGTCGACGGCGAAGGTAGAGGGCTTTGAGATGAGATGTTCACTGTCTTGAAGTAAGAATTTCTGAGGAAATGGTGTCTGTGCACCTGTTTTTATAGCGGTCAGTTTCGTGCCAAAACAGGCGTGGCTCAAACACCATAGCCAATATTAGAATATTGCCGTTATTATAGAGAGGTTTCAAATAGGTTGTGTATAAAGGCACTCCCCATATGCGTTACTATGCAAGGTCAAGTGGACGGAGTCGTAAGGGAGCCTGGAAATATAAGGCAACTATCAGTGATTTGCAGGCCTAGAAAAGTCATAATTTATAAAATCTTAAAATGTCATATATTAATATACATTTTTGTAGTTAGGCCCAACTCTAAAATGTTTCTTTGACTTGAAATTGCTAATTGTGAGTGAAATCTCTGTTAGTGCAAGTTTTATTCATAGCTGGCAATCATAAACAATTAATTGTTCACTGTAAGAAGTATTCAGTAGTCTGTACAGCATAACATAAGATAAATAAAATAAAAGGCAGAGTAAAATAAGATAAAAATAGCCTAGTCAGGGTCACAGCATGTCGCCACTTTACGCATAATTAACCTAATTCTTGACAGGGTAAACATGCCCATAATCACACCTGACTCCCAGTCAGGCTTCTTCTGTTCTTGAAATAGATGCATGCATAACCCAAAACGTTTATTGCCATTTGAAATGGCCTGCAAAATGTCATCATGGTAATAGACCCAATGACATTGACAGGTCAGACATACAGGCCATTAGAATTCTATATGCCAGCTTATCGTTTGTGCACTTATAAGTTCCAGAGTAGCTTAACCAGCAGGTGTGTTCTTGTCACCTATCCACTAATGCTTATCTATTCATACTGTAAAGCTTACCATGATAATTGTATGATAATTTTATGAAACCATCTTGGCTAATCTGCGTAGAATTAGACAAGATATTTCCTGTTTTGAGTTTCGGTGGAAAATGTATGGGTCTCATTTTGTTTCTGCATGTTTATACAAAACAGTTGCGTTTGTTTCAGTATTGAGAAAGGCAGTGTACAAGATTTATAAGAAACATCCCTTTCTTGTTCTGAGAAACGTATATGAAAGAAATTCTATAAGTTTCTGAAGTAATTGCGAGGGGTTACAAAATGGATGTTTACTTTTCTAGTGACCTACTGCACATTTTTCTTGAGAAAATAAAAATGCACACTTAAACATTCTTACTGTAACTAACAGGTAGACTTTATTTTTCTTTAAAGCAGTTTGTAGAGATAGTCTTGAATTTTTGTTCTAGCTGATTATCACATCTCCGTTATTTGTTACCAAAAAAAAAAAAAAATATATATATATATAAATATATTAGTTTGTTTTTATTTATGCAGCACAATGTACACGGCCTCATTTTGGAGAGAATGTCGTCTTATCAGATGGAAACAGCTTGACTGGTTTCCCCAATGGATCCACCGTAACATTTGTGTGCGTACCAGGATATAAGCCAATTAACTCAAAAGCATCAAGATCAGTTACCTGCTCTGGAAACCAGTGGACAGATCTGGCCCTCGAATGCACAAGTAACTACTGTCATTACATATTTGAAATGTTATTTTACATTGCAGCACCCTACATGCGTAAATTCCATTATGATACCTTAAAATTATTTTAGATAGTTTGAGGACATGCAGCGTAGGTAAACAAGCCTAAAATTGCTGAATATCACAGCAGTTTTATCAATGAACACTGGAAACATGATAGATTATTTCCTCAATGTCTTGATGTGCCCTAAATTAAGCAAATTTAGTATTGAAAAGACTTCCCATTATTTCCTTCAGTTTGTTCACCAATGTAATCCACCCACTTCTAAACTATTCAATTACTAATTTAAAACATTTCAGGAAGGTCCTGTGGAAGCCTTCCAGATTTCTCTCATGGGAGATATGAAATACCTAATGGTATTTTATTTGGCGAAACGATTACAGCAGTTTGTAACAAAGGGTAAGTGAATTGATTAAAGTCCTTTGTGCTGTTTTAAGTGTCTTTTGAACCGTATGGAATTTAAATTATGCACTGTCTACGTTGAGCATTTGGTAATAAGATAATCATTGATTTCAGATATATGTTAAGTGTCCGTAGAAGTCAAAGAGTGTGTCGAGCTGAGGGAGTCTGGGATGGCAGAGATCCTGTCTGTGAAGGTTTGTCTTACCTTGTGTTGGAATAAATAAAATAACACAGAGGAGTACAAATGCATTCATAGCCATTCCTGATTAGTATTAGAAACATGGATGTTACTTTCATGTGCTCTGCACAGTAGGTTGCACCTGGCAACAAATGCTGGAAACATCTAAATATATGTTTTTTTTTTCTCTTTAGTGGTAAAATGTCCACCACCTCCAAAAGTAGAAAATGGGCAACTTGATGATGTGCCTTTGGAAAGTTATGAATATTTACATTCTGTCTCTTACAAATGTAACAGTGGGTTTTCTATCATTGGAAATTCAGCACTTCATTGTGATGAAAATGGAACTTTTCAACCAGAACCACCAAAATGTTTTGGTAAGTTGGTCGACATACTAGTAGAGAGAGAAACGTGTATGGTCGTGTTTGAGTCCACATTGAAAATCAGGGATTCAAAATCCAATTGAAACTTTCCACAGAAAGTTAAGGTTTTGAAAAATATAAAACAAAGGAAGTTATTAATAAAAAATGGACAAGAATTATTTATGATTCTTCACTATGTTCAGGTAACTAATCAAATAATTTAATTTGTTGATATTGACTATTGTACAAAAGGTCAGACTTCCTTCACAAAATGCTCCTTGTAACATTTTCAAATCATGCTGGGATAAGATGGATCATCAGGTTTCGCAACTGGTGAACTTTTTGAACTTCGTGGTATAGATGAGGGTAAAAAATGTACAGGGGCTCGGGGCAAAAATACCCATAATTTATTCCTCTATTTAGGCCTAATAATACGCATTACTGTAGAAAGGAGTTGATGTTGATTGAATTTTATTGCTAAGATTGAATAAATTCTCAATCTAGTTATTCACATTGAGAATGCATAACCAATTGAATAAATGTAAGTGTTTGACATAAAGGTACAACATCACACCTTATTACACCTTAAATGTTTTATTTGGTTAGAAAAAGATGCCCTATAAAGGTATAACATGCCCCTGAAAATCTAACCAAGGGGGCAAATATTGCCCCTTAATAAACCTTGGTATCGATAAATAATTGTATTCCCTCCAGGTAGTTTTTTTCCCTTTATTATTAAATAAAAAATATTCATAAACAAAATTCATTAACAGAACATATACATTTTCTTAAATGTGTAATGTATACAACATATTTGAGAATGAGAGCATGTAAATCTGAGAGATTATATTTTATCCCTATACTGCTTGATTGTTATTTTTTCTAGGTGGGTGTATAAAGAACACAATTCCACATTCAGTTCGAATAGCTGGAGGATTGCCCCCCTACCATTTAAAAAAATTTTTACAGTATAAATGCGAAGATGGCTATAAAATGGAAGGAGACAGTTATATTGTGTGTACAGAAAATGGATGGGACCCTGAACCACCAAAGTGCATTGGTAAGACACAAATACTGATTTATAATGGTATTTTAATGATATTAAAGCATGACTGCACACCCTCTCATCTCCTATTAAAGTCAGTCTATTAAAGAGTTGTGTGAGAGTTGAAAAGTAATTCAAAAAGTCAAACGTATTTTTTATTTTCAAAATGTTAAGCGCTTTGCTAAACACAGTGAGTTGGTAAAAAATGCTGTAAACATCTAGATATCCACCACAACATGGTTCTGTTTCTTCTCTTTCTCTTTAGCGGTGAAATGTCCACCACCTCCAATAGTAGAAAATGGGCAGCTTAATGCTGTGCCTTTGGAAAGTTATGAATATTTACAAAATGTCTCCTACAAATGTAACAGTGGGTTTCTTCTCATTGGAAAATCAACCCTTCGATGTTCTAAAGATGAAAATTTTCAACCAGAGCCACCAAAATGTGTTTGTAAGTTACAGTTGAGATGCCAGTGGAGTGTTAAGTGTCTGAATGTAGTGCTGGTTGAAGTATAAGTCCACAGTAAATATGGGATTCAAAATCTGCTTCTAATCTGGAGTTAAAAGTTTTAGCATTAAAAAAAAATACAAAATGAAATTTCATGAATAAAATATGAAATATTTGCGATTCTGCACATTGACCATTTTAACCTTTTGTATGAAAGTTAATTTGTCCTTGCTTCAATTAAATATGCTCGTTGGAACATTCTTAAAGCATGCTTGATAATATGGATCATCAGGTTTTGCACAAACTTGTGGAGTCCATGCCATCTCAAGTGCATGCTGTCATTTAAATAACCAGAAAGTCCTAAAATAATTTTTAGGATAATACAATTTTCACACAAAATGTTGTGAAAATAAAAACTATATTAAAGTAGAAACATTATAAATTGAAGCATTCATAACTGGACTAAGACTTTTGAACAGCAATGTATATATAATTGTTGTTGTTTTTTCTTGATTTATTAAATATTGTATTCATAAATATAACAAATTTACTTATTTTCTTAAATTTGTACTGTATATATTACATTTGAGAAAGCATTTGAATCCGAGAGATTATATGTTTCCCATATAATTGTTTCCCTTTTTTTCTATCTAGATGTGTGTCCAAAGCCTGAAATTCCAAATGCAATTGAAATCGGTAAACAATTGCCCCCCTACCAGCTAGATACCTTATTACAATTTAAATGCGAAGATGGCTATAGAATGGAAGGAACAGATAATATTAAGTGTAAAGAAAATGGATGGGACCCTGAACCACCAAAGTGCATTGGTAAGACAGAAATACTGATTTATAATGGTATTTTAATGATATGAAAGCATGACTGCACACCCTCTCATCTCCTATTAAAGTCAGTTTATTAAAGAGTTGTGTGAGAGTTGAAAAGTAATTCAAAAAGTCAAACGTATTTTTTATTTTCAAAATGTTAAGCGCTTTGCTAAACACAGTGAGTTGGTAAAAAATGCTGTAAACATCTAGATATCCACCACAACATGGTTCTGTTTCTTCTCTTTCTCTTTAGCGGTGAAATGTCCACCACCTCCAATAGTAGAAAATGGGCAGCTTAATGCTGTGCCTTTGGAAAGTTATGAATATTTACAAAATGTCTCCTACAAATGTAACAGTGGGTTTCTTCTCATTGGAAAATCAACCCTTCGATGTTCTAAAGATGAAACTTTTCAACCAGAGCCACCAAAATGTGTTTGTAAGTTACAGTTGAGATGCCAGTGGAGTGTTAAGTGTCTGAATATAGTGCTGGTTGAAGTATAAGTCCACAGTAAATATGGGATTCAAAATCTGCTTCTAATCTGGAGCTAAAAAGTTTTAGCATTAAAAAAAAATACAAAATGAAATTTCATGAATAAAATATGAAATATTTGCAATTCTGCACATTGACCATGTTAACCTTTTTGTATGAAAGTTAATTTGTCCTTGCTTCAATTAAATATGCTCGTTGGAACATTCTTAAAGCATGCTTGATAATATGGATCATCAGGTTTTGCACAAACTTGTGGAGTCCATGCCATCTCAAGTGCATGCTGTCATTTAAATAACCAGAAAGTCCTAAAATAATTTTTAGGATAATACAATTTTCACACAAAATGTTGCGAAAATAAAAACTATATTAAAGTAGAAAAATTATAAATTGAAGCATTCATAACTGGACTCAGACTTTTGAACAGCAATGTGTGTATATATATATAATTGTTGTTAGGTTGTTTTTTCTTGATTTATTAAATATTTTATTCATAAATATAACAAATTTACTTATTTTCTTTAATTTGTACTGTATGTATTACATTTGAGAAAGCATTTGAATCCGAGAGATTATATGTTTCCCATATAATTGTTTCCCTTTTTTTCTATCTAGATGTGTGTTCAAAGCCTGAAATTCCACATGCAATTGAAATCAGTAAACAATTGCCCCCCTACCAGCTAGATACCTTATTACAATTTAAATGCGAAGATGGCTATAAAATGGAAGGAACAGATAATATTAAGTGTAAAGAAAATGGATGGACTCCTGAACCTCCAAATTGCATTGGTAAGATTTGAATGTTGTTTAAATGATTGTACAGCATGGCTTCTTACCCTTTATCTGCTATTAATGTCAGTCTATGAAAATGAAAGTACACCCAAAAATAATATTTTCACATACTTGCCCTCATTTCGTTTGTAGAGAAATTCGTAATAACTGAGCATTTGTGGGGGCCTGGAGTCGTGTGTGCTGAGTGACTCCAGCCAGGTCTCCTAAGCGAACAAATTGGCCCAGTTGCTAGGGAGGGTAGAGTCACATAACCTCCTCGTGGTTGCTATAATGTGGTTCTCACTCTCGGTTGGGCACGTGGTGAGTTGTGCATGGATGCTACGGAGAATAGTGTGAAGCCTCCACACGCGCTGTGTCTCCACGGTAACGTGCTCATCAAGCCACACGGATTGATGGTTTCAGACGCGGAGGCAACTGAGATTCGTCCTCCGCTACCCGGATTGAGGCGAGTCACTATGCCACCATGAGGACTTGGAGCTCATTGAGCATTCCAAATTGGGGAGAAAAAATTATAATAGAGCATTACGATCCCTTGTCTAGGGGATGAGGGAGTAATAAAGTAGAAGAGGTTTCAGTCAACTGCCAGACCAAAAACATGGGACAATGAAAAGTAGACGCTGTTGTTTATTTATTAACAAAAACAATGATTTAAAGTTAAAGCAGCAATAGTTCTCTTTTGACTTCAGGGTAACCAAAGTTCCAAAACGACAAACAAAACCCACTTAAAAAGAAAGACAGATAAATTACCTAACAAATTAGAAGAAAAATACCAGATCATACCAGTTAACCTGACTACACTGACAGTAAACAAAGTCAAAAGAAAACCCCTACAGGTTGCTGCATTAAACTAATAGCATAAACAAGTTAACGTAAGAACCATATCGCTGTGGCTTTCGTTGATCTGCCAGTTGGTCTGGGAGCGTGGAGATATGTGACCTGCCCAAAGTCACACAAAACCCCTCTTCCAGAGAGCAGCTCTCCCGATTATAAGCGAACCGTGTCAATTAGTCAGCCAAACATAATCACTGAGGGGTGGAGCTATCCAATCCTTCAATCATGAGCCAATCAGTGATTCGGTCCTAAGAAGTCTCACACACACGGGGAAAAAGAGAAACACAGTAGAAAGATAAACAAAACGCAACACTGGATCGTAACAAAATGATAAGAGAATATAAATTTTTGGGTGAACTATCCTTTTAAAATGAGCCAAAATACATAATTTTGTTATTGGCTGTAACTAACTGTCTGTGTCATTGCTAATTACACATACGTTTTATTCTACTAACTCTGAAATATGATTATATAACATAATATATTATTTTTAATAGCAGGATTATAGAATGTTTTGGCCAGTAAAATCTCTATCACACCAGATCTTGATATTGTTAACATTAATTTTCTTAATATGTAAGAGAGTGATTATTCCTCTTATGTTGGATAGACTGTTTAAACTCACATTGATGGCGCTGTCTTAATGTAGTCATTAATGAACTGGTGAATTTTACCTTTCCTATCTACACCTTGAAGTTGTCCTACACCTAAATCTCCGAATTGAATGAAGTGTTAAGGCAATTTAGTGGCAATTTCTAAAGTGAAATTTGTCTCTTTTTTTTCTAACTTTACCCTTTGTACCCCACACAAGCTCTTCCAACCCCCACACCAACTTTACCTCCTCCAAATCATGTATTCGGTGAGTTTCCTTGTTCTAGTCATACTTTCATCTATAGACCTAGTTCATGCTCAATTGATGTCAGCATTTTTTTCTTATAAATTTTTTTAAATGTATTATTTATTTACAATTGAATGAAGAGCTGATTCCTAATGATTAAACGTAGCTTCTTGTTCTGCTTAAAACTGGCTTCTCACAATTATAATAAAAATCCGGCCAGGTAATGTTTTTTGAAAAACCTTGTCCACTAATCACAAACAACTGGAAAATCTTATTGGTCAAAAGGTGTGGGAGCCCTGTTAAAATGTGAATGAAACTGGTTGTATGAGATAATTCTAGTATTCCCACAAATATATGGGATGGCCATGTGTCCATCAGTGGGTGTTTTATTTAATGATTAGTCAACTATATTTGGTCTTAAGGAACCCTGTATAATCTGGCCAACATTTAAAAAACAACGTGCACTGAATCATGGAGCGCTCAGCCTTCAATAGGGTATTTCATGGATAACAGATTTTCAACAAATAGGCTTAATAACAAGTTTATCTATATCCACAAAGCTTTCTTAGTACACCCCAAAAAATGGAGACCTGCGGATTATGCATTTGAATTCAACAGTAATAGTCTTGAAATACAACCCCAATACTGGAAAAAGAATTTGGACAGTATAGGAAAAAAAACAAAAAGGAGTATACATTTTATTCACACTGCACTATATTTAAAGCACTACAACAACACATTATTGATGTTTTACCTTTTAACTTAATTTGTTTTTTAATATTATTATACATTTTTATTTTAAATATCCACTTCAAATCAGGTGAAGTGAAGTGGTTTGGCTTTGTCCTGCCGGAAAGCCACTTCTGAATATGCATGATCTCCGATCCCTTGGATGTCGCTGTCATAAACTGTCATTCGTCTGTAATGGATATCATGACATGGGCTCAGGAATACTTAGCAAAACCTTTGTCAGTCAACACCTTTCGCCACTGCATCCACAGATGCAAGTTAACACCACAAGTATGCTTGTGATTTTACACCATTTGTGGACTTCTGCTTGTCCACTCGCTTTTTGAGGATTGACCACGTGTTCTCTGTGGGATTATGATCCGGGGAGTTGCCTGGCCATGGATCCAAAATTTAAATGTAATAATCACCGAGCCACTTCATTATCACTCTTGACTTGTGACATGGTGCTCCATCATGCTGGAAAATGAACGATCATCACCAAATTGCTCCTGGATCGTTGGGAGAAGTTGCTCTTGCAGGACGTTTTGATACCATTCTTTATTCATGGCAGTGTTTTTGGGCAGAATTGTGAGAGAGCCCACTCCCTTGGATGAAAAGCAACCCCACACATGGATGGTCTAAGGATGCTTCACTGTTGGCTCGACTGCATGGTAGCGTTCACCTTTTCTTCTCCAGACTATCGATTTTCCAGATGTCCCAAACAGTCGGAAGGGGGCTTCATCAGAGAAAATATCTTTGCACCAGTCTTCTGCTGTCCAATCCTTATACTACTTGCAGAATTTCAGCCTATCCTTGATGTTTTTCTTGGAGAGAAGTGGCTTCTTTGCTGCCATTCTTGACACCAGGCCATTGTCCAAAAGTCTTTGCCGCACTGTGCGTGCAGATGCACTCACACCAACCTGCTGCCAATATTGAGCAAGCTCTGCACTGGTGGTCACATGATTCCGTAGCTGACTTCTCATGAGGAGACAGTCCTAGCACTTGCTGGACAATCTGGGACGTCCTGAAGCCTTCTTCACTGCAGTTGAACATCTCTCCTTGAAGTTCTTGATGATCCAGTAAATGGTTCTTTCAGGTGCAATATTCTTTGCAGCAATTTCCTTGCATGTGAGACCATTTTGATGCAAAGCGATGATGGCTGCACGTCTTTCTTTAGAGGTAACCATTGCGAACAAGAACACAATGATTGGAAGCATTTCTTACCTTCTTTTATAGCAAACAGTCTGCTCTTATCATTCTGATTGGATTATAGAGTGATTTCACCTGACTAGTACACGTTCACACTTTCCCAGGTGCTGCTGATATGATTAGTGAAATTATGTTAGCTGGTAATTTTGTGCCAGGGCCAAACAAATTTGAGTTTTTGTGATAAAGTAAATTTTTTTGGCTAATGAAGCTTTTTGCAATTATTTCAAATGCATCTGATCACTCTGCACAATAATCTAGAAACAGTGTGTATCAACACCACAACAACTGATGCAGAAAACATTGCGAAACACAAAATGTATGTCACTGACAATACTTTTGGCCATGGTTGTATTTTGATTGGCGTGAAATCATGTTTAAATAATGCTAGTGTAATCGAAAGTAGTCTTGTAGAATTATTTCATATAGTGACAGCAAATACAATAAGCTCTGCTCATTTCTAACATCATATTTTGTGAGTGGAAAGGACGATGAGCCTTTGAATATCCTTGTGTTGAGTAATTTCCTCACAAAAAGGATGCACTTGTTTGCGAACTCAGCTGAGGTAGCTTCCCACACTTTTTCCTTTAATTAATCTAAACAAAAAAAAAAATAATTAATGAATTTTTGTTTGAGCACAATGGAAGGGAAAACAAATATGGGTGAGATGAACTGAAGCACATCAAAGAAAGAATGCAACCTGCCCCTCTTCTGCGGGAGGAAGGCGGTTTATGTAGACTGCACGCAGGTGTTCCCAATTACTCATTCGGCCAGCAGTCACCTGTAAACACAATTACATCACAAACACACAGATGGGGAAAAAAAGACAAAGCAAACCGTGGACTAGGGACGTTGAGAATGTGTTGCAGATTATAAAGTGCAAAAAGACCTGATTTTAAGCACTGCTTTGATGGCTGTTGCAACAATGCTTTAAAAAAATTTATTTTGAGGGGAAATTTGCAAAATTTGAAATTACAAACTGATTTGTGATCTGTAATGGTATACAAGCACATACTGCATGCATGTAAACGTACAAAGACATATTATGTAATGTTAATTTTGTTTTTCTCTTTTTATTAGCTATTGTGGCATCAGTGCTGGTAGGGATTGGTAAGTCTCACAATATATAAAGTTTTTCTGTGGGTCCTTAAAATGTCTTCAAGGGATAGTTCACCCAAAAATGAAAAATCATCTCAACATTTACTCACCCTCATGCTATCCCAGGTGTGTATGACTTTTTCTTCTGCTGATCTCAAAGATTATTAGAAGAATATCTCAGCTCTGTAGGTCCATACAATGCAAGTGAAACATTGCAAAAATGGCATAAAGGCAGCATAAATGTAATTTATGTCTTCAGAAGCGATATGATAGGTGTTTGTGACAGATCAATATTCAAGTCCTTTTTCACTATAATGCTCCACCTTTAATCATTCCCAACCAGTAGGTGGCTGAATATGAAAGTGTACATTTACAGTAGAAAAGGACTTAAATATTAATCTGGTTCTCACCGACATCTATCATATTGCTTTTGAAGACATGGTTTTAACCATTAGAGTCACATGGGATACTATTATGCTGCCTTTATGTGCTTTTTTACCTTCAAAGTTCTGGCCACCATTCATTTGCATTGCAAGAACCTAAAGAGCTGAAATATTCTTCTAAAAATCTACATTTGTGTTCTGCAGAAGAAATAAAGTCATAAACATCTGAAATGGCATGAGGGTGAGTAAATGATCTGAGAATTTGTATTTATGGGTGAAATATCCCTTTAAATTTGGAGCCTATACAGCTCTTAAATGTTATCAGAAGAGTCTTAATTGTCATTTGAAGAGGTTTTTAATTTGGGGAAAGAAAGACCATAATGTGACCTTGTGTGGTTGTTACACTGCTGAAAGCTGTGATTAAATTAAACACATTTATCGTCTGCGTGGCATACTTCAAAATGAAGATGTGGCACAACCTTGCTCCTAATAGTGTTTTCAGCTGTCTCAAGAGCTGTTCACAAGTGTTTACATGCACAGAATTACACTTAACTTTTGAAGCTCATCTCATTCTAAAAACCGCTGTCACTGTGTGACTCTCTGTTGGAAATTAATTACTTCCGGTCTATTCTATGTCATTGGCAGTTAAAACATTTTGGCCAAAATGAGTTAGGTTTTCCTTCCACATTAATGACAAGGGTTTAACTGGAACAATGCTTTATGAAGATAAAGAAATTGCAACATAAAAATGACTTATTGAATGTCAAAAAATGTTTTATTGTATTGTATACTATTATAAAAAATTATAATATTTTGAAATAGCCTATTAATAATAACAATAAGTCTGTATTATATTGCAATAATACAATAATTTAGTATTATATTATATTACAATGATATAACATTAGAGTTTGTTTGTCATCAGTTAAGTGTGTCTTTGTGGTATTTTACATAAATTTAAATTATTTAAAGTAAAATGTGGGTTGATGTTATTTAATCCTATGTATTGATATATTGGTACATAAACCAGTTTAAAAAAACATATTTGGAAACATGTTTTGAGTATTTTAAACGTGCAGATACCCTGTTTTGCTGAGGAGCATTGTTAAGACGAATGAGTGCTTCAGCCTGTTTAAGATCAAATCTGGTCCTTGATTTATTTTGAGATTGTGTGGATTTGCCTCTCTATTTGTTTAGGATGTTTCTTTGCTGGAGCAGTTTGTTACTACAAAAAGAGAAAGTAAGTTTAATACACTGTATTGTATCTGTTTCGTTGTGCATGTGCTTGTTAGATATCGTAGGCTGTTTTTATTTTATAATGAATTTTGACACTGAGACTTTAAACCTATTAAGAGGCTAAAAAGGCTAAATAAATGAATAAAATGCTTTACATTCAGGGTTGCAAAAGAGGTGGGAGGTTTGGATAACATTTTCAGAGGGTTTTCATGGAAATATAGATTCCTTTTTATCCACTGCTTGAATTTTGCCAATGGAAACTTAATTTCATATAAAAAAAAAAAAGTATGTCCATAAACATGATATTAAGTTCCCATGAAAATGTTTTGAAGTGGTGGATTGAATTTTGCTACCCTCTATGTTAACAGCCTGTATTGGAAGCTGTGTGCTGCTTTGTTTTTGTGGAAGGCTTGTCCTTGTGTTGTTATGGGGTGAGGGTTTGTAAGTGGATGGTGGGCTGAAGTTTAACATACCCAGCTGTCCGGTCAAGCACATATTGACATCAACGGATTTTTGGGTTGCAGCTCAAAACATTATTCTGAAACGTTGCCAACTGGAGATGAAGAGGAAGAATTATAACACCCTCACATGGTAAGAAACTGGGCAACTTTCTCTTTAATGTGTTCAATCAAGAGGTTCAGTGGGAATGTATGTGTTTGTGGTAAGACTGCCCTT
Organism: Xyrauchen texanus; assembly: GCF_025860055.1. Lineage (NCBI taxonomy): Eukaryota > Metazoa > Chordata > Actinopteri > Cypriniformes > Catostomidae > Xyrauchen > Xyrauchen texanus. Next base: position 23,912,265 of record NC_068310.1, on the reverse strand, counting down.
ATTTTTTGCATATAGGCTGACATTTTTATCATTGTTACAGAGCAGCAATGAGCAAAATATTTCTAGCCTTGAGATACACGGGAAATCATTTTAGTAGGGTGTAAATACACTTTTGCATACCTGTGTAATGAGTTGCCATTTTAGATTCGCCACAGGTGGCAGTTGTAAAACTTTGAAGATTTTATGTATTTACTTGCTTGCCTGTCAGGTCCAATATATTTTGCACTGCCCTTTACTTTAATAACAGCTTCTTTGAGATTTCTGCATTACATTGTGTCAGGATCTCATAACAACCAGCACTGAAATGTCCCCTGATAAGCTGTTAAAGTCTGACTGAAATTATTTAACTTCTGCCGCATGTTTGTAATTTTTTGAACGTATAGACAGACTTTCCCACTTCTACTTTTAATATAATTTTTTTCTAGTGTGTAGAAATAATAGTAGGCTATCCATTGCCAAGTTTCTGAACACTGAATAGTCTTTTGGACTGGGAGGTAGTTATAAGTTCTGAAAAAGTGATTTCTCACATCTATGACACCTTTTTTCATAATGTATGTATGTTTATCTACTGGATATTTAACCGATTTCCTTTTACTATTAGTACATATCGAATGCAGAATTCTGAGAGGTTTTTTTAACTACTCTCTTTATCATATTCTTTACAGATCTAATAACAAGCCTTAGTTCTCATGAAGAACATTTTAGATGCAAAATTAATCTTCCTCAAAATGTATTCTGCAAGATTCAAGCACGTCCCAGAATCTGTAGAAGCATACAGGTTCCTCCCAGCAAATTCCATACCAGAAAAATCAAACACCCACATTTGTGTAGAGAAGCTTCATTTCACTTCACTCACTAACAGCATTTGACAGCTTTGTATCATTCTATGTTCTCTGTTTGAAAAGGATGTCACTACACAAATGAAGTTGAATTCACTTTCATAAAGTATTTTTTTTTAATTACAACACTGTATTAATACGGTGATCCCTCTGCACTTAAGAATGATTTTGCAATTACCCTTTGTCCTAAGTGGATAGCCAAGTGTATAGGCTATCACTTTAAGAAATGTGCTTTCTCTGTGCAGTCAGCCACATTTAGCACAATATTACATAATATTCTTGACCATTTCAGTATTTTTATTCTGCATTGTATAAACAAAGCATGAGGCTCTGTTGTAGTTTTCCATTGTTTTCAGATTTAATTGGGCTAAAACAAAACATTTTTTAAAGGATGTGATTTGCAGGGCAGATTTTAAAGTAGTAATCCTGCTGATGTACTAAAAGTGCCTTTAAGTAGAACAGAGCATACTGTTTTTATTCCTATAGGGTTTTTGCAGTGTTATCAAGCTTTATGCAATGTACAAATGTTGCAGAAATACCATTTATGCTGTTAGCCTTGATTAAAGCTTTCGGTCTGATGATGAAGAAGAGAATGGAGAAAGCATGTTCTTTTTAAGTGTTAAGTCATGATTTATTTTGTCTGTCTCTTTTTTTTTATTTATAATTGTAGAGTTGTCCATCAAACTCAAGCCCAAAATATCTTCAGTTCTTTGAGATGCCTATTTAATTCACATTTTTAGTTTTCATAAAATGCATATTATGAAAGGAGCTGAAGTCATCATTAACAAAATAATTTTAAAATTGTGTCAGTTAGGCTATGTCATCATTTTGCAATGCTAAAGAATCACTGTGTTGCTTTTTCTACATTGTTAAATTAAGGCTGTTTAACCACTCTAATTTAATTTATTTATTATAATATAAAAATCTTGTATATTACATCTAGGTACATATAATACATACAGTGGGTATGGAAAGTATTCAGACCCCTTAAATTTTTCACTCTTTGTTATATTGCAGCCATTTGCTAAAATCATTTAAGTTCATTTTTTTTCCTCATTATTGTACACACAGCACCCCATATTGACAGAAAAACACAGAATTGTTGACATTTTTGCACATTTATTAAAAAAGAAAAACTGAAATATCACATGGTCCTAAGTATTCAGACCCTTTGTTCAGTATTTAGTAGAAGCACCCTTTTGATCTAATACAGCCATGAGTCTTTTTGGGAAAGATGCAACAAGTTTTTCACATCTGGATTTGGGTATCCTCTGCCATACCTCCTTGCAGATCCTCTCCATTTCTGTCAGGTTGGATGGTAAACGTTGGTGGACAGCCATTTTCAGGTCTCTCCAGAGATGCTCAATTGGGTTTAAGTCAGGGCTCTGGCTGGGCCATTCAAGAACAGTCACGGAGTTGTTGTGAAGCCACTCCTTCGTTATTTTAGCGGTGTGCTTAGGGTCATTGTCTTGTTGGAAGGTGAACCTTCGGCCCAGTCTGAGGTCCAGAGCACTCTGGAGAAGTTTTTCGTCCAGGATATCCCTGTACTTGGCCGCATTCATCTTTCCCTCGATTGCAACCAGTCGTCCTGTCCCTGCAGCTGAAAAACACCCCCACAGCATGATGCTGCCACCACCATGCTTCACTGTTGAGACTGTATTGGACAGGTGATGAGCAGTGCCTGGTTTTCTCCACACATACCGCTTAGAATTAAGGCCAAAAAGTTCTATCTTGGTCTCACCAGACCAGAGAATCTTATTTATCACCATCTTGGAGTCCTTCAGGTGTTTTTTAGCAAACTCCATGCGGGCTTTCATGTGTCTTGTACTGAGGAGAGGCTTCCGTCGGGCCACTCTGCCATAAAGTCCCGACTGGTGGATGGCTGCAGTGATGGTTGACTTACTACAACTTTCTCCCATCTCCCGACTGCATCTCTGGAGCTCAGCCACAGTGATCTTTGGGTCCTTCTTTACCTCTCTCACCAATGCTCTTCTCCCCCGATAGCTCAGTTTGGCCGGACGGCCAGCTCTAGGAAGGGTTCTGGTCATCCCAAACGTCTTCCATTTAAGGATTATGGAGGCCACTGTGCTCTTATGAACCTTAAGGGCAGCAGAAATTTTTTTGTAACCTTGGCCAGATCTGTGCCTTGCCACAGTTCTGTCTCTGAGCTCTTCAGGCAGTTCCTTTGACCTCATGATTCTCATTTGCTCTGACATGCACTGTGAGCTGTAAGGTATTATATAGACAGGTGTGTGGCTTTCCTAATCAAGTCCAATCAGTATAATCAAACACAGCTGGACTCAATTGAAGGTGTAGAACCATCTCAAGGATGATCAGAAGAAATGGACAGCACCTGAGTTAAATATATGAGTGTCACAGCAAAGGGTCTGAATACTTAGGACCATGTGATATTTCAGTTTTTCTTTTTTAATAAATGTGCAAAAATGTCAACAATTCTGTGTTTTTCTGTCAATATGGGGTGCTGTGTGTACAATAATGAGGAAAAAAAATGAACTTAAATGATTTTAGCAAATGGCTAAAATATAACAAAGAGTGAAAAATTTAAGGGGGTCTGAATACTTTCCGTACCCACTGTATATGAAATCCACTGCCATTGTGGTAATATACAAACTAAAATACAACAGCATTGCTCCAATCTTCCACTTCAGCATCTTGTAATGCTGTTGCTCACTCTGCTCTGTGTAACACTGGATGGCCTGAAAATAAAAGCTCCACCATAAGAACGGAACTCTGGGTTCGAGTCTCACTTGGGGAGCAGCTTAACACTGTGTTGTGGCCTTGAACTGGGCATATAACTGCCTCTTCCCTGCAAATGTGTCTGATAAGAATCAGTAGATATGCCAAGAAAGAATTTCTGGATGACTTCTAAGCAAGATATGTACTGCACTGAAATTGATTGCAATAAAGACATTATAAAAATTGCTAGTACATTTCCTATTGCATTTTAATAGATAGAATTTTTTTATTTTTATTGATGTCAGTATATTTAGTAGGAGTTTTAGTCAACCTAGGCTACAACTTCTCTAAAAAAAAAAAAAAAAGGTCAATTCAGATTTTACATTGCTTTCTTGCTTCACATGTAGATTATTTTAAAAAAAAAATCTTTCCTTGTGGTGAGTAAATGATGAGAGAATTACATTTTTGGGTGAATTATTCGTTTAATAATAATTAGCATTTTTGTTATAAATTGTAACATATTTAGAGTTTAGCATATACAGGATGATGATGCACCATACAATATATTAACATGGAAAATAAATAAAAACAAATTGATTATTTTGAGCCCTATTTCATAAAGGTTTCATTTGGTGCTATATTGTCATAACTGGGGTAAGACTTTGTTTAAGAGTTGGGGGGGGACAGACAAATGGAAACAAATCAGAAACCGTGCAAATGCTGCTCATAAAAGCCAAGAAGGATTATTACGAGAAATAACGCAGGCTCTCAAGGGACTCAATCCCAAAGAGTGGTGGGATTAGCCTATATCAACAAACAACTGGGTCATAAAAAAAAAAATTTAAAACAGGAGGAAAAATTTGAATCGATGAACACAAAGTGGCTGACACATTGAATTAGTTTTTTTACTGACTTATGGACTGCTCCATCAATTTCCTTCATTCCTAACACAACTGTGTCCATGTGTGAGACTGTTTTGTGTAGTATTGGGCAGGTTGAGAAGGCTCTGTGCAATCTCAATCCACAAAAGTCCTGTGGCCCTGATGGAATCCTATGGGCTGAAATATGTGCCACCAGAAACTGAATTTGAACCATTTATATTTGAATTTGAATGGCTAAACTTGAATAATTGCATTTGAAACTGAATTTATTCGTTTGGAACTGAAGTCCAATAAAATTTGATCCTCACTGAAAATTAAACTCTCTATATATCTTCACATTCACTTCTCACAATTCAGATTCAGTTCTCAAATTCAATTTCAAGTTACTGAGACAGACATCCGGGTAGTTGGAGGATGAAGGAAGAGCAATCGAGTGCAGATCGATAGATAGCGTTCATTGGCGCACAGGACTCCTCTTGGGCCAATCAGCACCAATGTTTTGGAGCACAGTACGTTACCCGCCATGAAACAAAGAAGTAGTGCTTGCCTGACTTGCGTGACCACCACCACCATGGATTCGGCTGGGACAAATACGTTAATGAATTTTTTTTTTTACGATCTAACGATCTTTTGTTTAACTGTTGTTAATGTTATAGCTATTTTGTAGAAACGGGAAATTAAATCTTTCTCCCGACGTTGCAAACACAGTAGCTATAATCCCACGTTTTTATCCTACTAGCTCTTGTAACAACATTTTTGCCTGGTGTTTATTATTTCTAAGCGTTTGCCTCTTCCTCCGGTGAAAATGTTGTTGCAAACGTAGCTAGTGTTAGCCGCCGCCAAGTAGACTGGTCATGTCTTCAGTGTGATTTTTTTCCCGATAACTTCTCCTCGTGGTTGTCATTGTCAGAGTAACGTTACTGCTTACTGAGAGGGAGGGAGGGAGAGAGAGAGAGAGAGAGAGAGTAGTAAGCGTGTAAGTTATGTGTCGCTGTGTTTGGCAGGTGCTAGCATAATGTAAGGCCATAAACTTCAGGGCAATTACACCATAGCACTAGCCCTATTCATTTGAATTGAATGCATAAGTTAGTTAATTCCGTTTGACTAGAACACAAAAATAGCACATTTACACTTCGAAAGAAAGCGATACAGCTTCCTGCACAACAGAGCAGTGCAAGTGGCTGATGCCATCACATGTAAAAAGGTAAGGTGACACTGTATTTTTTGGACACTGTAACTGTAGGCTAAATTATGATGTTAAATTAATGTTTATATTGTGCCCCTTTGGTTACTTAATCAGGCAGATTGCTTGTCTTCATCTAGCCTACATTTCATCTTCTTTTAGGGGATTTTCATTATATTCCATCATACCTAATGTTGGGGATTATTAAACTATTTCTATTCTATATTCTGCCTTAACATGTGTAGCTTGTGACAATGTGGTCAGTCACAATTTCCCTGTTGGACAAAGAGAAGCTAAGACAGCAAAGACCCACATAAACACAGTTTGGCATCTCAATTCTGTGATGATAGCCTTACCTGTTTTGCTCACAGCCATAGGATAAACGCCAGATTTATACTGCATATAGATATGTTATGGTTATGGACCACAGAAATGTGGACTTAATGATCTTCTTTGTGTTAACTTATTTTCAGATTCCTGCTGCTCCAGTAGCTCTGATCGACTTCTCCTCTGCTAAAGCCAAAAAAAAAAGCTTGACCGTTCTATTGATGGCAGGACAACTGAAAACCAGGTTGGGAAATCACTTTCATGCCCAAGAGTGAAGAGAGGGTCAGAAACATATGCTAGTTTTTTGAGACTTTAAGCAAAAACTGTCCAAGGAGTGCAGCACTGATGGCTAGGAGCCTTACTACAAAGAATTCATCCCCAAATCTAGTATGCTTCCTAAAACTGTTCTTGAATACAGAACACCAGAGACTCTGCAGCTACCCCCAAAGAGCTTGGAGAGCTATGCCAGGTATTCCAGCTAGAAGAGCTCATCATGTCCCAGGTCCAGGCTGTAGAGAGGGCAACTTCGAAGTCAGAGTGCAAGCAGGATTTGGTTTAGGCAAAGAGCTGGACGCATAACTGCTTCCAAGCTGAAACAAGCTATTAAGACCAACCCACAGCAACCATCCAAGAGCTTGATCAAGGCCATATGCTACCCAGAAGCATATAGGTTCACCACAGCCGCTACAAGGTATTTAGGGTTTGAATTAGGGTAAGGCAGAGGTAAGGCCTCGTGTAAACAGTGTTTATGTCCAGAAAAAGAAACTGACAACAGAGGGTATAATTTGGATAAAAAGAAGCTTGTCTATTAAGTAAATGTATCTTACTGGTGGAATATTAAATGAAATGTATAGTAACACATTGCTTTGGTGCACGTTAGTTATTAGTTATAGGGTTATAAGACTATGGTTATGCAGGAGTAGAACTAAGTATAGGGGTTAGGAAATGGCATTTAAATCACTGAACTGGCTCTACACATCCAATACTAAGTAATCATTTCCTTTTCATGTTTTGCATGTGTACTGTGTACAGTTATGGATGCAAACATGAAGCACAAGCCAGAGGAGTCTATGAGAAGCTGATGGGTCGGGAGCATGCAGGCTTCTCCTGTATGGACAGTGGTCTCTGGCTGAACCCCAAGTGGCCATACATGGGGTCCTCCCCTGATGGGATTGTTGCTTGTGACTGTCACGGAACTGGCATCTCGCGAGATTAAGGTAATATTACAGTCTCTGTTGTAGTAAAGTCCATAAATCTCGAGACTGAGTCGTGTCTCAAGTCCTAAACTGAGCAAAAGGCAGAAAATATATTTGTTAATCTATTGTTCACGTGTCCTTCTCTCTGTGATTTTAGTGTCCACACTCTCACCAAGATGAAGCCAATCTGCGCTTGTGTGCTGGGGAAAAGGGCTTCTGCCTCATCAATGATGGGGATAATGTCATGCTGGACCGGACTCATGACTACTACTACCAAGTTCAGGGACAGCTTCACATTGTAGACGCTGAGTACTGTGATTTTGTTGTGTGGAACCACAATGACATTTTTGTTGAAAGGATTTTGCCCGATCTTGAACTTTGGGATGATGTTAGGCTTTTTTAGAAACGGTATACTTCCAGAAATACTGGGACAGCAAGTTACAAACTCACATGTGTAATGTAATGAAAGGATCCAGGCACTCTTGAAAGTGGGCTGTGTGATATTGCTGTTATATCAATACGGTTGTATGAGACAAGATTACATTTTGACTATTGTTATGAGTGTGGTCTTTGTGAGTTCTGGCTGTTGTATAATTTAAATGAAAAGATTAAATGCCATTGAGAAGACAGAATTATACATGGTGGTTTATTTACAAGATTAGATTTTTCAACAATTGTTATAATAACAAGAACATGGTGTGCAATAACAGATTAGAATCCATTTCATTACATATAATACATATAGCCAGTACAATTGGACTAGTGGATAAAAGTATTACACTTGTTGAAAACATATTAACAGACTGATATGTGTCGGGGCTCAGGTACTACTACTCCCTGTCCTCTTACTTATCATCATCAGAGCCAAGAAGCAGGGATCAGGTACTGGACACTACATGTGTGAGGGCTCAGGTACTGGACTAACTGATTATTATCCCTCTCCCTCCTTACTCCAATGGGACAATAGACTCCGAAAGATTAGACAAGCGCTAGGGCAACCTAAAAAGCCCCAATCAAGTCCATATTAGACTACCGGTAACTTAATAAGCATTACTAAGTAAATGAGCATTTAATGACAACCTAATGCTATATAAACACAGACACAAAAAACACGTTGGCTAGCTAACATACCTCCGACGAAGTGGTCAGCTGCAGACACGGGCATTAACAGACTCTGCTCCTCCCGACCGCAGGCGTACGTTAAAAATCAACTTTTACGGCGTTGTTCTGTGAGCGTTTTACATTTCTCACCTTTATGAGTGACAATCTTCGGTACTCTATAAAAACCCTTTCCCTTTTCTCGATTAGAACGATTGGAGCAGCCGTAAACTACACAAAACATTGACATTTTGCCAGACGGCAGATCCTCAGCTATTTCACTTCCTGCCCTCCATCTGAATTGCGCGCTCGCGATGCAGCAGCGTGGCGTCACGTGAAACCAACCTATGAGCGCTATCTATCGATCTGCGCTCGATTGCTCTTCCTTCATCCTCCAACTACCCGGATGTCTGTCTCAGTAACTTGAAATTGAATTTGAGAACTGAATCTGAATTGTGAGAAGTGAATGTGAAGCTATATAGAGAGTTTAGTTTTCAGTGAGGATCAAATTTTATTGGACTTCAGTTCCAAACGAATAAATTCAATTTCAAATGATACAATTCAGATTCAGTTTTTGAATAAATTCCATTTTAATTAAACAATACAATTTCAAATTATGTGATTCAAATTCAGTTTTTCAATGCAATTATTCAAGTTTAGCCATTCAAATTCAAATATAAATGGTTCAAATTCAGTTTCTGGTGGCACATATTTCAGCCCATAGAATCCCACCATGGCTTTTGATTCAACTCAAATTTATTTGAATAGCGCTTTTCACAACAGGTGTTGTTTCCAAGCAGCTGTACATGAAATTACACTGTAACAGAAAAACGATGACTATAATGCCAATATTAGTTATTTATGCTTAGAACTATTAGTAATTAGAATTACTAATGCCAAGTCTTAGGCACTGATATATATATAGATATATATAGATCAGTGGTAGGAGGCATAAATTAAGTGTTTTGTGGGTCAATGGTTAGACAAAATATTTTGTATGAACTATAAGTTTTAGTGTTAAAGTCCTCATTGATAAAGTCCTTTTGGCAGATGAAGGATTTTTTGAATGGTTAATTCACTTTTTTTTTAAGAGAGTGTTTTCCCTCCTTTGAGAGAAAATAGACATTCTGGCCCCTATTATAGCTCATTTAATTAACTCTTCCTATCACACTGGAATTGTGCTCATAATTTACAAAGAAGCTAATGTTTGTGCAGGTAACAAAAGTCCCTCATCCAGCTGAGAAAAATGATTGGAGACCAATATGAAAAGTACAGGAAAACTCATGCACACAGTGGTAGAAAGGTGTGCAAATCAATACGCTCACCTCCCAAAGAACAGCACAACAAATGCTCTCATATGGTCCACACATACGTGGCTCACTCAGACCGATTTAACCGATCCTACTATGGGTCGTGTCTTACTAGCTGAGATAAAGCTTTCGACTGTGTAGACCATACCACATTAATACTCTGAGATATGTGTAGAAAACCAAATGCAACTGGAAGCAGAAATGGGCTTCAGAAAATAACATGCTCCTTAATGGGAAGTGGACTGTTGAACTTTGCATTTGCTACTCTTAAGTACCTCCCTCACCTCTTCCACTAACTTTAGATAAATAAATATATAAATACCTGGAGTATCATTTAACAGACACTCTATGTAATGACTCTTACATTTATTAGGCTGTTAAAAAGCCTCAAAGAAACTTCATTTCTTATCTGTGATGGCTGGGAAATAAGTCCCCCTGGAAGACATTCTCATCATCTTCTTCACACTAATCGGACCCCGTCTGGAATATGGCAGTGTTCTCTTTGTGGGAAGCTCTAAAAAGCAAGAGCTGGCCTTGGAAAGAATACTGCAAAACAACTTATCACAGACATGCATGATAGAGACCCTCCACTGCATGGCCTGAACAGAGAGCTGAACAGAGAAGAAAGTACAGGGAGTACAGGAGGAGTTGCATTACAGCCAGAATAAAACATCTGAGACATGAAACAACCCTTGCAACTGCCATTAGACTTTTTATTCATAATGAATCATGTTGATAAACAAATAGTTTATGTGCTGTTTTTATGTATGTTGTAACTGACTTTTATAAGACATTAATTATTTTTTTTATGCTTTTATTTTGGTATTGTCTTCTGCTTTGATTCAGGTTTCTGTAAACTGTGATGCAAAGATGGAAATAAACTTAACAAAAAAATTATAATATTAAAAAATCAAATAGCAGAATCCCAGTCAAAGAGATGCATCTGAAATGTTAACTTTTTTTCTATTAAATATATACAGGCCTTTAAATATATGCATATCTAGATTCTAAAAAAGCAAATAAAGGCAGCATAAATGTGATCCAAATGACTCCAGTGTTTAAATCATTGTGTTCTGGAGCGATTTGATAGGTGTTGGTTAAAAACAGCAATAGTTGTCACGTTTAGGCGTTTTGTTTTTCTTGTTTTGACTTAATATCTCTTCTTTTCAAATGTGTTAGCGTTCTTGGTCCTGTTTTATGTCACGTGTTTCATCATGTGATTTCCTGTTACCCTCATTTTCATTTGTTTTGGTCTTTGGATTCATTCATCTTGTCTTTTCATTGGTTTATTCTGTCTCTTCTTTGGTTGTCTTGTTTCCAGTCTTGTTAACTTATTAGTCCTTGTTTATTTAAGCCCTCGTGTTTGCCGTTGTCATTTTTCGAGTGTTGTTTTAATGTTACATTGTTCGGTTCTCATTGTTTCGCTTTCATATTTTCAGTTTCTTGTTCATGGTTGTTTTGGACGCTATCACATTTTTAGTTAAAGTGATAGTTGATGAAAATTGAAAATTATCTCATGATTTACTCACCCTCCTAGCATCGTAGATGTGTATGACTTGTTTCTTCTGCAGAACACAAATTAAGATTTTTAGATGAGTATTTCAGCTCTGTAGGTCCTCACAATTGAAGTGAATGGATGCCAAAATTTTGAAGCTCCAAAATCCACAAAGTGAGCATAAAAGTAAGCCATATGACTCCAGTGGTTAAATCCATATCCATGAGCTCTCACCTCAATTCAAAATAAAATTTGTGGGAATAACTGAAAAAGTGTGTGCAAGCATGGAGTCCTACAAACCTGACTCAGTTACAGCAGTTCTGTGTAGAGAAATGGGCCAAAATTCCAGCAACTTATTATGAGAAGTTTGTGGAAGGATACCCAAAATGTTTGACCCAAGCTAAACAATTTAAAGCAATGCTACCAAATACTAACAAAGTGTATGTAAACTTCTGACTCACTCTGAATGTGATGAAAGAAATAAAAGCTAAAATAACTAATTCTCTCTACTTATGACATTTCACATCCTTAAAATAGTGAACTAACCTAAGACAGAATGTTTTCTATGATGAAATGTCAGGAACTGTGAAAAACTGAGTTTAAATGTATTTGGCTAAGGTGTATGTAAGTTTCTGACTTCAACTGTATATCACCTATAAAACATCTGAGAAAATATCCTTGTGACTGTAGCCTTTGGCTTATTATGGAGGAAATCCACTGTTTTTCTATTTTTATACATTTTGTGTAAATCTGCTTAGGAACGTGTTTTTTTCCAAAGCGCTATACAAATACAATTAATTGAACTTCTGGGGTTTTGATAATATTAAGAGAGCTGTTTATAGCTGAAAGTATTTCTAGCCAGGAGATACACTGGAAATAATTTCTGTTGTAATTATACTTCTGCATAACAACTCCCTCCCATTTTCCACCCTTTCTTTGACCCTTAGAAAATAATTCCTTTAAGATGCCTTTGTAAACACTCTTTTTTGCATGTGGAATGAGGATCTGTCTTCAGACAAGTCAGGCTTAATTCACTTTTATAAAGTATTTGTTTTTTTCAAGCCACTAATAAAGCTATTTTTGGATGTCTCACAAATTAAACAAACGGCCCACTAAAAACACATAAATGCATGTGTAACTTTGGCACTTTGTCACAGCCTGTTAAATTATTTGATAAAAAATTGAAAGGTACCAAATTAATTGATGACATTTCTATTAATTACCTTTAAGTCATTGAAAATCAATGCAAGTCAATTACTCAACACTCTTATACAAAGATGCAAAAAGGAGTTTAGCTTTAGCTTTTTTTCCCGAAAGAACCTTTTAGAACCTTAAAATAACGATTTTTGAAGAACTTTTTTCCACTACAAAACCATTGGTTTAATGGGAAGGTTCCCTGGATGTTAAAGGTTCTTTATGGAACCATACATGCTGATGAAGTTGAAGCACCCACAACTGAATAATTATGGTTTATATTAGGAAAGAGAACTTTCATACACTCTAGGCACTTGTCTACGACATTTGACATTTAAATATGGGCAAATCTTCAATTTACAAATTCACAAACATAAAAATCTAGTACAGTATGAAATACATGGATTTAAAAAGACAAACAACATAAATAATAGTAGTCCTAAAAACAATAAATGAGTGAAAGTTGATCTAATGCAAAATACGTCAAAAAAGGAATTTCCCTCAAGTCTAGTTTTCCACTAGAAAGAAGAACATGCACTGTATGTAAATGACCTTAGAATGCACATTCAAAACACAATTAAAAACATTCAAATACTTGTGCTAGATCCATAAATACCTGATTGCAGTACCAACCACATTGAGAGCTGGAAATTTTTGACACCTTTACAAATCGTGTAAATTAACATGAGTTTTTTTTTTCTCACTAAAATCACTCATTCAGAGGCACTGAAATTGTTGGGCCTTTTGGATCATCAAATCGGTCCATGGTGCACAGCTGCATGATCATGTGCATTCCATAGGTGAGAATCAGAACCATGAGAAGAGAGGTAAGCAGACCCATCCAAATCCCCAGAAAGAAGCCTGCACAATCGCTTGCATATGAGAGGAATTCGCCTGTAACGTTGAATCCTTGGATCTGTTGAAAATAAATTACATATCACAGTCATCCAACATGTAGTTGTACTTGATGTTTTTTTTTTTTATTTCATTCTATTATGTAAATGACGCAGGGGGGCTGCAATCCTATTAGTCCTATTAAAAAAATACAATAATTAAAAAAATAAGTTCACTTACAAATGACAATTCTCTCATCATTCTATCACCCTCATACCAAACCCAAACAACTTTTTTCTTTGGAACAAGAATTAAGATATTTTGATTAATGTATGAGGTGTTTTTTTTTTTTTTTTTCATACAATGCAAGTCAATGGGGTTCAAAATTTTCAAGCTCCAAAAAAAACAAAGGCAGCATAAAAGTATTCCAACATGTCTTCTGAAATGATACGATAGTGCTAGGTGAGAAACAGATCAAAATGTAAGTCCTTATTCACTATAAATCTTGAAATCTTGCCTGATTGGAACATAGTGCAGGCTTCAAGACAATGGGGTTGCCATATCAACCTTCTGGTGACCGCCATCAAATTTAAAATTAATTTTAAACTCAAGACTATACAATTAAAACCACGACTGAAAAAAAAAAAAAAATCCTATTTGGGCAACACATTGTATGGTTTGTGTACATCACTTTTTGCAAGAATCAAGCGTGAGGAAGCATGTAGTGTCTCTCATAAGCGCTTAGGAGAGCTGGGGTGAAGTGAAGGTTTTAGTGAATAAGGATTTCATTTTGGGGTTGTTTCTTACCCAAAGCTATCGTAACGCTTCAAAAGAGGTGGTAACAAACATATTGAACCCCATTTGACTTGCTTTGTAGGGGGAGGACATCATACATTCTTCAAAATATTCCATTCTTCAAAAATTACAAGTTAAACATTGAGTGAACTATCCCTTTTTATGTATGACACAATGATCACGGTGCACTTTGTTAAAGTGAACTATGCTGTTTATTTGTATGTGTAGAGACAACTCTAAATAAACCATTTGTAGGTTGATTTCCCCAAACAGAGTAAACACTATGGCTCTGTGGCACTTGCAAAATTGCTCTGTTTCTTGGAGCAGTCTAAAATGTAAACATCTGGTTCAATCAATGGCATGACGTGGGCCGGGACTACCTATAATAAGCTGATTAGCTGCGAATGGACTTATTTGGCCAAATAATGGGAGAAGCTGTCAGCGAAAAAAAAAAAAACACACTTCACTTTCACCAAATTCTAGAAACAAAATCAAAGCATTCACAATGTATTAAAACAAAATGAACACAATTCTAGTAAAGAACTTGCAGAGTTCCTTTTTTGAAAAGTAAGCCTGGCTGGACACCAATTTGTAATTAAAAGTATGCATAAATGCTGTACCTCAACTTTAAAGTGGAAATGTGAAGCTGAAACTTCTGCAGCACTAATATCACCAAGCAGAATTGCAAAAATAATGTTTATTTTTAAACATATTTTCCAACCACTCCCCTGTCTGCCATAATTGGTCTGAAAACAGATATTCTAACTGCCAACTCACACCATTGGATCAGCCAATATTGCCATGTCTGGTTGGCCAGGATGCTCAAACAAACAGAACAATGTCTTGAAAGCACATCAGAGCCACAATGTTTACACTTTTCAAGGAAATCAGCCAGCAAATGGCTTACTCATAGTTATCTCTGCAAATTAAGCTGGGATCGAATTTAAACTCTAAACAAACTACACACATCAGCTTTACAACTGACAAGCACAAAGATAAAACTTTCAATGACAAGAACATGAAGTCACCAAAAGGATGCAAGACTCATTTAAACCCATTCCAGTCACTACCATTGTAGGAGTCATTTATTCAATTTAATTTTAGTATGACTTGTATTTCTTGAGTTGTGTGCCCTCTGCAGGATAGATGATGCCTTAAAAGCCCAGGTGTTGCTTGCTGAGGAGGTGGCCTGCTGAGAGCACACAGTCTTTAGAGCTTCCTCTCTTTGTGCTTGGCCGTAGCTTTTATTGCTTTAATTTGTTTGGTAAAAGTTGTATTTTCAATTCAGATTTATTTTCTAACACAAATTAAGTCAATAAAACAAGGAACTCGATGCAAGCTTGTGGACAATGAATCATTAACCAAAGGAAGCGTCTAAACCCCTCAGCTGACCCAAGAAGTGACTAATTATAGGAATTTGATTTAAAGATAGTCACTACAACCATTATAAAGTGGTTCGTTGCAACAGTACCTGAAAATCAGTGAAAGACAGTCTCCACTGGGAAGCGTTGTCAGTAGGAGTGCAAGGCACCAGCAGGGCGCTATCAGTGCTGCTCACGCTCTGACAGTGGAAAGAATACTCTGCAGGAGCATAGATACCACCAGTGCCATTAAAGATCGCTGTCTGCCCGTCATACTCTATTACCACCTGCTCCATGATAGTCCAGTTGCATGCAGACACAGGAAAGAATATCTTGCGCTTAGAGAAGCTAGAGGTTTGGGGAAGCATTAAAGATATTTTTTATCATGAAGGTACAACATGCTAATTTTTAGTGAATAAATTTTTGTGAATACTGTACTTAAAATCCACAAATTATGTACAGTGGCTGCTTATTTTCAAATAAAAGTATTTGGACAGTTAAGGCACACTTAAAAATATTTAAACATCATTGCATTAGATAGAAAATATGAAAACAAGTGGCATCTGCAAACAAATAACTTTTCTCAGAACATTTGTTTTTTATTTAAATAAGTTTTATTTGTATAGTACCTTTCATACATGAAATGTAGCTCAAAGTGATAAACGGTTGGAAGTATAAAAATATAGAATTCAACAAATCAGAGAAAGTCAATAAATCATCTCAATAAAAATTAAAGAGTATAAAGATTCAAAAATAAAATGAAGTGAATTAAAACAAATGCAGGGAAATATCAATTATAAACATACAAATTGAATATTGATAATCAGTAAAAAAATGTAAAAAAATAATAAATTGATCATTGAAAAGCTAGTTTAAAAAGATATGTATGGGCTGAAATATGTGCCACCAGAAACTGAATTTGAACCATTTATATTTGAATTTGAATGGCTAAACTTGAATAATTGCATTGAAAAACTGAATTTGAATCACATAATTTGAAATTGTATTGTTTAATTAAAATTGAATTTATTCAAAAACTGAATCTGAATTGTATCATTTGAAATTGAATTTATTCGTTTGGAACTGAAGTCCAATAAAATTTGATCCTCACTGAAAATTAAACTCTCTATATATCTTCACATTCACTTCTCACAATTCAGATTCAGTTCTCAAATTCAATTTCAAGTTCTCTTACGGGAGGTTCTCTCGTATTGCGTAAGCTAGCTTACACTACGGGAAAGATTCATCTTTTCTGAGATATTGAAGCCAAAAAATTATCCTTAATTTTGTATCCATTGTCAACGCAGTGCGGCAGCTGCAGACCTTGAGCGGGCTAGCTAGCGAGCTCATAGGTTGCTCTGCGGCAACTGCTGCAGCCTATAGACGAGCTTGGGCGCACTCGCATCCAATGAGAGGCGTCCGCGCGTTCACTGCATCAAAGCCCGCCAAAATGGGCGTGACTAGAGTGCATATAAGCGTAGTTCCTAGGCTGGAACCTTGATTTTCATCTCTTCAGCGAAGCTCTTCGCATCTCTGAACCAGAAGCCGCGTCGCCGTTCGAGGGGCACCAAGCAAGCGTGGACAGCGCTCGAAGAAGCCGGCCGTCTTCGCCACCTTCAGCCATCCTGCGAGCTACGCCATCCGGCGACGTATCCTTTTAAAGCAAGCTAGTTCTTAAGAACTTCACAAAAAGTACGGCGTCTTTTAAAGATGCCTCGCTCACTTGCCTCATGCCGCCCTCTCAGCACCGAGACGCCACATCATCTGCGCTCTCTGCCTGGGACTGGGGCATGCAGAGCTCGCCCTCGCTGAAGGCGGATGCGATCTCTGCGAGGAGCTGCCGATGTCGACCCTGCGGGCTTGACTCGGCGCTCAGGACCGAAGCCGCTGCCGCCTTCTATTCAGCCACGCAGAAAAAGCGCCGCTCTCAAAGGCTGCCGGAACCAGTGGTAGAAGCGATTGCCTCGCCGGAGCCCATCCCTCGAGCATCGCCTTCACCCTCCCGCCCACACGGGGCCAGCGCAGTTGCCGCCGGCGGCTGCTCTGCTGCCATCTCGGACGAAGCGGAGGATAAGGGCTGTTCCATCATGGCTCGGACAGCGAGAGTGGTCAGGCTCACACGCCTCCTCCTCAGCCCAGGAATCCAGCAGGACCCGCGCCGGAGTCGAAGGGGAACTAACACGCCTCCTCACACAGGCTGTCGACCGCCTCGGGCTCGAGTGGTCACCGCCCCGAGCAGGCACCCAACAGACGCGACGGCTGCTTTCTTCAGAGCCGCCGCCGCGCAGCACCCGCTACCCGGGCCGCTCCCTTCCTGCCAGAACTCCATCGGTGGACGGCGCCACCGAGAAGGGCTACGCTTCCATCCCTCCGGTCAAGGATGCGGTAGCAGCACACCTTTGCCCGCCCTCCGCGAGATGGCGGTCTAAACCAGTGCTCCCGTCTAAGGCCTGCAGAACAACTTCCTCCTGTGTTGGCCGCGCCTATTCCGCCGCCGGCCAAGCTGCATCTGCTCTGCACTCTATGGCCGTTTTACAGATCCTCCAAGCGGACCTTCTACGGGAGTGGGATGAGGAAAGCAGGCATCCAGAGGCGGTTGCAGACATAAGTGTGACGGACCTCGCCCTCCGAGCTACCAAAGCTGCAGCCCAAGCTATAAGGAAGTGCATGGCGCGCTGACTGTGACCGAGAGACATCTGTGGCTAACGCTAGCCGACATGGGAGAAGCAGAGCTCTACGTTCCTCAACGCACCGCTCTCTCCATCCGGTCTCTTCGGCTCCGCGGTGAGTGGTATCATTGACCGGTTTTCAGAGGTCCAAAAGCCACACAAGCCATGAATCTCTTTCTGCCTCGTCGCGCTAACTCCTCTGCAGGCCGCCCACGTGAGCCTCCTGCACGAGCCTCTTCACAGCGCCCAGCTCAGCAAAGCCAGACTTCTCAGCGTCGACAGGGCGGCGCCCTCGATCAGCGCTCAGACAGCCGCCGCAGACCGCCGCCCACAGGCCTCGGCCTAGAATCGCGCTGAAACCTGAACAACCGAAGTCCTCCTAGCTTTGTTGACAAAGCGACGGATCAGTCCGCGCCGCGCGGACCACCGTCAAAGCTTCGCCCCCTGTCAGTCCCCTTCTCTCTGGCTACTACAGTGGTAGATTCAGCAGCCAACAAGCCGGTGTTAACACCCGCTTGCCTGCGCACAAACGCCGTTTTCATGGCGACCCAAAGAAATCTTGTAAAGAGCAAACATGCCCTATGTGTAGAAAATGTGGCCACAACCCAGTGTTCACCCCTACACACAAGCATTACACATCCCGTGTCCCTATCAGAGCACACTCACATAAAGCGGTTACGAATCGCTCGAGTGTTAGAGTTAATAAATGCGCCCACGAACGGGCTCTCATTAATAAATGCGCCCCTCCTCTGCCCGCTCTGTCACACGGCCAGCAAACACCTCTCCGCATGTAAGTCCCGTGCCCGTGACTATGCTCGCACATCACTTATCAGATGTGACTCTTTCCCCATTTACCCCAATCGGGAAGTCACTCACAGAACAGCCTGTCTCTGCTGTCTGCGAGCAGTCATGCATAAACACACTAAGCGCGCTCACACATTCTGTTCAGCGTGCTGTGTGCGCCAATCAGGGCGATTTGGCCATTCACCCTCTAACATTATGCTTCAAAGCGTGGGAAGATATTCCAGGGATATCCGAATGGGTATTAAGCACAATAAAACAGGGCTATTTGCTACAGTTCGATCGCCGTCCTCCTCGCGGCTCGAAACTACTGTGAACACGGAAGCAGCATGCATGCTTTGTTCAGAAATAGCAAACCTTCTGTGCAAAAGGGCCATAGAGAGAGTGCTGCCGCCTCTGAGCGAGTCGGGTTTTACAGCCGTTGTTTTCTTGTCCCCAAGAAAGACGGCGGCCTCAGACCAATATTAGATCTCAGGGTTTTGAACAAAGCGCTTGCAAAAAGACCGTTCAAAATGCTTACAACCAGCAAACTCCTCGCGCATGTTGCGCCAGGGGACTGGTTTATTTCTCTCGATCTGAAAGATGCATACTTTCAGATTCAAATAAATCCCCGTCACAGGCCATTCTTGAGATTCGCCTTCGACGGCCAGGTTTATCAATACACCGTCTTTCCGTTCGGCCTGTCCTTAGCACCCCGTACTTTCACGAAGTGCATGGACGCGGCGCTCGCACTCCTGAGGAGTCAGGGTTTGCGAATTCTGAACTATTTGGACGATTGGCTGATTTTGGGCACAATCACATACGGAGCTCCTGTCTCACAGGACAGTTCTCCTCAGTCATCTGAACAGTTTGGGCCTTGCAGTCAATTGGACCAAGAGCTCACTACAGCCCAGTCAGGCAATTTCCTTCCTTGGACTAGACTCAGTGGCAATGACGGCTCGCTTATCTACACAGCGCGCACGCCGTGTTCAGCGACTAGCCGCGTCCTTTCAGATGAACAGCCTCACGCCTCTGAAAAAAATTTCAGAGAGTGCTTGGTTACATGGCCTCAGCCGCAGCAGTACTTCAGCTGGGTTTACTGCGCATGCGCCCGCTTCAGCATTGGCTAAACACCCGCGCGTCTCGCCGGGCTTGGGCCACAGGCCGCCAGCCGATCAGAGTGACTCAGACCTGTATCTCAGCTCTGCAGCCCTGGACAGTGGCCGAATGGTACCAGCGGGGAGTGACGATGGGAGCTGTATCTCGCCGAAAAGTCAATTCGACAGACACGTCCTACGCGCTCGTGCGCTTCCTCCCGGTCATTCAGGGTCACCACGTCCTGGTCCGTTCGGACAACAGATCTGTGGTATCATATCTAAACCGTCAGGGCAGTGTCAGATCCAGGAACCTCTTCCATCTGACGAAACGCATACTGAGTTGGTCCCAGTGCCACCTGCGCTCGCTGAGGGCGACGCACGTGCCAGGCCACCTGAACGACGGCCCAGACAGACTGTCCAGAGACAATATTCCCCAGGGGAATGGTCCCTGCACGCTCAAACAGTCCAGACGTTATGGCGCATATTCGGCAGAGCAGAGATAGACCTCTTTAGCGCCAGAAGAGAACTCACTGCCCAAAATTTTTCTCGAGCGAGGACGCAGCTGGCCCAGGACTGGCCCAACCGCCCGCTTACGCCTTCCCTCCCGTCTCACTATTGCCACAGGTAATGCAGAGGATCAGGGAAATGCGCCACTCGGTGCTCCTCATAGCCCCGCGCTGGGAGAATCAAACATGGTTCCCGGAGCTTACGCAGCTGTCACTGACAGCCCCGTGGCCCATCCCAGTGAGAGCAGATCTCCTCTCGCAAGCTCGCGGCACGATCTGGCATCCCCACCCAGAGCGCTGGGCGCTACATGCGTGGGTGATCAACGACTACCCGTCGCTTTGCCAGAAGGAGTAACAAACACTATCATACACGCTAGAGCCCCCTCCACGAGAAGACTCTATGCGTCAAAATGGTCTGTGTTTTCAAAATGGTGCACCGACAGAGACCTGGACTCACGGACATGTGGGGTGTCGCCGCTGCTCGTGTTTTTACAAGAGCTGCTGGATAAGGGCAGATCCCCATCCACGCTCAAAGTGTACGTGGCAGCCGTCGCGGCGTTCGCTGAACCCCTGCACGGCCAGTCACAGGGTAAAAACGAGCTGGTCATCCGCTTCCTCAGGGGAGCTAGAAGGATGAACCCTCCGCGTCCCCATCGGTTCCTATCTGGGATCTTTCTATAGTTCTCGAGCTATAAAAGCCCCTCCCTTCGAACCGCTTCAATCCGTGGATGTGAAACACCTCTCACTTAAAACCGTTTTCTAACTGCCCTATCATCAGTTAAACGGGTGGGAGATCTTCACGCGCTGTCTGTTAGCGCTGCGTGTCTTGAGTTTGGACCAAGTGACTCCAAGGTCATTTTAAAGCCTAGACACGGCTATGTCCCCAAGGTGATCGGTACTCCTTTCAGAGCACAGATCATTTCCTTGTCGGCGCTAACAGCATCTGATAGCGAACGCAACGCCAATCTCCTTTGCCCAGTCAGAGCACTGAGATTGTATACTGCGCGCTCCGCATCTTTCAGATGCTCTGAGCAGCTTTTCGTTCGATTTTTCGCTTCATTTAATGAAAACCAGGGTTCCAGCCTACGAACTACGCTTATATGCACTCTAGTCACGCCCATTTTGGCGGGCTTTGATGCAGTGAGCGCGCGGACGCCTCTCATTGGATGCGAGTTCGCCCAAGCTCGTCTATAGGCTGCAGCAGTTGCCGCAGAGCAACCTATGGGCTAGCTAGCCCGCTCAAGGTCTGCAGCTGCCGCACTGCGTTGACAATGGATACAAAATTAAGGATAATTTTTTGGCTTCAATATCTCAGAAAAGATGAATCTTTCCCGTAGCGTAAGCTAGCTTACGCAATACTCGTTCCCTCATCTAGAGAGAACCGAGGTTACGTTAGTAACCGATTCGTTACTGAGACAGACATCCGGGTAGTTGGAGGATGAAGGAAGATAGCGTTCATTGGCGCACAGGACTCCTCTTGGGCCAATCAGCACCAATGTTTTGGAGCACAGTACGTTACCCGCCATGAAACTATGGAATTACGATTGTGTCAATAATAATGAATGTAACTTTATAAAACTGAACGTAACTTTTTCAGAAACTATCAAAAATATTCCATTACAAAAGAAGAAAAACACATTTAAAATGAAAAAAAATGAACTCAGTCGCACGAACAGGCTCTTCAAATATGCTTCATTTTTTGGTTAATGTTTTTCAAAGATTCGTTTCGCAAATCGTGGATTCTGAATACATTGCAGATTTCAGCTACGCCGCAGTTTTTCGTTTGCTGTTTTGAGACAAACCTCTCGTGGGGGTGGGCTTAACAGTGATCTACTCTGATTGGATAGTGAGCTTTTGATGTACAGGTGCTCTCTGACCCGGATGTACAGACGTCACTCAGTGGCGCACATATGGAAAGCTCTCGCGGTGATTTGTAGTTATGCAATACGTCGTGCTTTGTTGTATTACTTACTAACAATATGTAAATAATATTTGACCTATAATCATATAATTTAATATTATACGAGACCTTCGATCGTCTAATAATCGTCTTCGATCAGTCTGTAAAGATGAGCTCTCAGGAGAGACACGGAGCGGCATCATCTTCCTCCTCTTGTCCTTCAAGGCAGCTTGAAGTAAGTTTGTGTTACTGAAGTAACCAATAACATCGATAAAAGTTGTATTCACGTAACGTTACAGTGTGCAACAGTTCTGGCTTTATTTTGCAAATTTATTATTGTATTGTAAATGCATGCTAAATAAAATGTTGCTGTTTTGTCATTGTCATGACTGCAAAACTGAAACCTGGCCATATCTTGGTCCACTGTTTGACTCTGCCCCGACTGCTGCTGACCCTGCCTTGTGCTGGTATTCCCGAGCGACTGGTTAAGAATTTCAAGGTTGTTATGTACAGCTGCAGATGCAGCATCTGCACCAAGTTCCCTATCGAGAGGTCTCTCCTATTGCGTAAGTAGCTTACGCTATGGGAAAACTCAGTTTCTCGAGAAATATTGAAGTCTTTATGTAAAACGCATTGAAGCTGCACAGCAGACAGTAATGAGCGAGGCAGCTCGGTCATTGGTTGTGCTGCGGCAACTGCTCGAACCAATGACGGGGCGACTCTGAACGCAGCGACCAATGGGCGCTAGCCTGCGTTCAGCGGCTCAGAGCCCGCCGAAATTAGCATAGCCAGGCTATATAATGGGCACCCGTCATACGAGTTCCTTTAGATTTAATCTCCTTCAGCGAAGACCTCCTCTTCGCTGGATCCTCCGGATTGTTGGAGTCTTTCGCCCGGCGTTGACAAGCCTACAGCAGGACTGCTAAGAGGACGCCGGCGCCTGCAGCCGCCTTCGAAGCCTTCTGCTATGCCATCCGGTGCGCATCACTATATCCTTTTTACTAAGCTACTTTGCAAGTGTTCGCCTTTGCGACACTTTTTGTATTTAGTAAAAGAGCAAATTCGAGGCGTTGTTCCAAATGCCTTCGACCTGCGCCTCGTGCAGAGGCCTTCTTCCTGACAGGGACCGTCACATTATCTGCACTCGCTGCCTGGGACCTGACCACGCAGAAGCTGTTTTCACTCGAGGCGGATGCCCCGAATGTGACTCCCTGGGCCTCAACGAGCCGCGCGTTCGCTTCGCCGCGAACAAGCCTGCTACCACCGTACTGCCGTCCCCTCTGTTCGAGCCACGCAAGAAGCTCACAGAGGCTCACGGAGGCCGCCAGAGCACGCGGACTTCAGTGACGTCACGCCGGGCCAGTCCCCGCGTGCTTCACCACCACCCGAGAACTCCCCGCCGCCAGTCCAATTCACGCAGACGGACCAGCACCCCTCCAACAGAGCGGTGGGTCTCATCTCGTTCGGCGCGCCAGGGGAAGACGGTGAAAAGGATGACAGCCTTTCCAATTGGCACTGCATCCGACGACTGGCCGGGCTTCGCCTTCGACCCGCGCCGTCGACATTAGCGGACACGAGCACGGGCACCAGCACGGTAAGAGAGTTCGCTGAACGCTTCACTGCAGCGAGCAAAACTTGTAAAACATTACCCAGTCCCCTTACAGGCGGCTGGAAATGTCTGTACAGCAGTCAATGGGCCAGTCACAGAACTCGCTCACCTGCAATCAAACGCCGTTTTAACGGCAACACACAGAAATCACAAGAGTAATTTTCTGCCTGTGTCACTAAGGGGTCACGTGTCCACACTAAAGTGCACACTCCCACATATCAATACTGTCCAAACAGTGCCGAATACTTTCCCAGCTCGAGCTGGACGCCCCATAAATGTAGATCGTGTGCCTATTGTCATGTATGCACC
The DNA here is from genome assembly GCF_025860055.1 of Xyrauchen texanus. Taxonomy (NCBI): domain Eukaryota; kingdom Metazoa; phylum Chordata; class Actinopteri; order Cypriniformes; family Catostomidae; genus Xyrauchen; species Xyrauchen texanus. The sequence goes on along the minus strand of NC_068310.1, from coordinate 23,888,185 downwards.
ACTACACACAAGCACTGTTCCCACAGTTATAAACACTTCCCCAGTAAAAGCGGAAATACTATAAATGTAGCGCGTGCCTGCTGTCCTGCACACACCCCTACACACAAACACTGTATGCATGGCCAAAAACCCGCCGCTAGCGGAGGCTTTATGAAAGTGGCGCCGTGCCTACCACAGTAGATGCACCCCCACCCATAAGCCTGCCCATACAGTTCCAAACAGACCTCTGGCTCACGCCGCGAGCATCACAGATGCGACGCACGAGCTAAGAAACTCCCGCTAAGAGCGGAAGCTTTATGGAAGTGGCGCACGTGCCTATTACAATGTATGCACCCCACCCGTAAACACTGTCGCTTCAAACATTTCTCCGGCTCTTGCTGCGAAGCATTACGGAGATAGCGCGTGCCTGTAATCTCACACGCACCCCTGCAATCAACAAAGCTGCTCAGCGGCCAGCTCTCTGAGAGCTGTAAGCTCAGTGTTAGCACATTTTCTGCCTGTGTCACTAAGGGGTCACGTGTCCACACTAAAGTCGCACTCCCACAGTTACAAACACTGTATGCATGACCAAAAACACCCGCCCATGAGCGGAGGCTTTATGTAAGTGGCGCGTGCCTACTACAGTATATGCACCCCCACCCATAAGCGCTGCCCATACAGTTTCAAACAATTCTCTGGCTCATGTCACGAGCATCACAGATGTGACGCCATGAGCCAAGCAACTCCCGCTAAGAGCGGAAGCTTTATGAAAGTGGCGCGTGCCTATTACAATGTATGCACCCCATCTGTAAACACTGTCTATACAGTTTCAAACATTTCTCCGGCTGCGAGCATTACGGAGATAGCGCGCGTGCCTGTAATCTCACACGCACCCCTGCACTCGGCACTCAACACAGCTGCTCAGCGCACGCCCGCGCCTCTGAGAGCTGTAAGCTCAGTGTTAGCACACTTTCTGCCTGTGTTACTAAGGGGTCACGTGTACACACTAAAGTGCGCATTCCCACAGTTACAAACACTGTATGCATGGCCAAAAACACTCCTGATAGAATGTTGGAATGCATTTTTCAATGTACTGATATGCATAAAAAATCCTTTAAGTCGGTCAGGGACGGACCTTATAAGGGAGGAGATAATGCTCAGCATATACATACTCCAGTCCATTCTACAGTCAGGCTGATAGAATGTTGGAATGCAATGAGGGGACCTGTAGGTTATAAAACCTGATAAATGTCGAAGGCGAGGCCCAGCCCGCCGCCGCACAAATATCTTAAATGGGTATCCCACTCGACCAAGCCCACGAGGAGCCCTCCATGCATGGCCCCTCAACGGGTTCCCGAGAACCTCCCCAGTGGAGTTTTGAGAACCATCACTGAGGCGCGAGCACCCTCTACGAGGCGCTTATATGCCCAAAAGTGGAAAGTGTTCAGTGACTGGTGTGATACCAAGAGCTTGAACCCCAAATCGTGTGAGATACCAAGTGTACTCGCCTTTTGCAAGAGCTGCTGGAGGCGGTCGCACACCCTCCACGCTCAAAGTCTATGTGGCTGCCATAGCGCGTCGCACAATCCTGATAAAGGACATTCATTAGGGAAAAGCGATCTAATCATTCGCTTCCTAAGAGGCTTAGGAGGATGAACCCTCCTCGCCCCCTCGGTGCCGATCTGGGACCTGGCCACGGTCCTGGATGCACTCAAGAGTGCCCCGTTAGAACCTCTCCGAACCGTGCACCTTAAACAGCAAAACTGCGCTCTTGCTGGCGTCGCTTCAGTCAAGAGAGTGGGCTGACCTGCAGCGCTGTCATCAAGCTGCTTGCCTGGAATTTGGACCTAACGACTGCAGAGTTGTCCTTAGGCCAAAGCACGGGTATATTCCTAAAGTGCTCTCCACACCCTTCAGAGCACAGGTGATATCTCTGGCAGCCTATCGTCCCCAGCAGACTAAAGCGACGCTAATTTACTCTGCCCGTCAGGCGCTCAGAGTATATTTGGAACGTTCTGCCCTGTTCAGACAGACGGAACAATTATTTGTATGCTTTGGTGGCCGCACTAAAGGTCTCGCAGTCTCAAAGCAAAGAATATCGGCTGGATAGTGGATGCTATAGCGCTAGCTTATGAAGCCAAGGGCCTTCAATGCCCCTTAGGCGCCAGAGCTCACTCTACGAGGAGCATGGCCTCCTCGTGGGCTTGGTCGAGTGGGATACCCATTTAAGATATTTGTGCAGCGGCGGGCTGGGCCTCGCCTTCGACATTTATCAGGTTTTATAACCTACAGGTCCCCTCATTGCGTTCCAACATTCTATCAGCCTGACTGTAGAATGGACTGGAGTATGTATATGCTGAGCATTATCTCCTCCCTTATAAGGTCCGTCCCTGACCGACTTAAAGGATTTTTTATGCATATCAGTACATTGAAAAATGCATTCCAACATTCTATCAGCCTGACTGTAGAATGGACTGGAGTATGTATATGCTGAGCATTATCTCCTCCCTTACAAGGTCCGTCCCTGACCGACTTAAAGGATTTTTTATGCATATCAGCACATAGAAAACTCAGTACATAAGATATGTGCTTGTGTTTGTACTATGAGCACCCCACCAAGGACCACCTTGGAAGGGCGCTCTATACTATCCCATTATGTAGCTCGCCGTTGGCCGGCTCGTGGAATAATCACTTTGCTTTAAGGCTCAGGCATCTGCCTCTGGCTTTATAGAGTGAAGTCAGCACGCACGCCGTTTTACATGGTGTTCCCATAGCGTAAGCTACTTACGCAATAGTAGAGACCTCTCGATAGGGAACGACTCGGTTACTAACGTAACCTCGGTTCCCTGAGAGGAGGGAACGAGTATTGCGTAAGCTGCCGTGCTTGTGCTTGGTCAGTTCGCTTCAGTCGATTGAACCTAAAGGAACTCGTATGACGGGGTGCCCATTATATAGCCTGGCTATGCTAATTTCGGCGGGCTCTGAGCGCGCGCCCATTGGTCGCGCGTTCAGAGTCGCCCCGTCATTGGTTCGAGCAGTTGCCTCAGCACAGCCAATGACCGAGCTGCCTCGCTAATTACTGTCTGCTGTGCAGCTGCAATGCGTTTTACATAAAGACTTCAATATTTCTCGAGAAACTGAGTTTTCCCATAGCGTAAGCTACTTACGCAATACTCGTTCCCTCCTCTCAGGGAACCGAGGTTACGTTAGTAACCGAGTCGATTTCTGCCTTGCTATAGAATAAAGACCAGTTTGATATCTGCACTGTCTACATTGACACGTCCTTGAATATAATAACTGTGCAAAAGTACAAACAATCAAACTACATGACATCAGTGCATTGCAAACTCGTAAATGACAATAAAAAAATATTAAAAAATATATAATAATATGATATTTTATATGTGTTTATCAAAACATTGTGAATAAATATAATAAAATATATGCAATATTCCACCACTGTGTTGAAATTTAGAGTGTTTTCTGTAAAATTAGACAATTTACTACAATGTATGTGGGCAGGACGCTCTTTTAAATTCAGATATGCCTAATTCTCTAAAAACTTCAAAATATCCTGCAGAGCTGAAGTGGTTAAACAATAAATTTGCAAAATAAAGCCAGAACTGTTGCACACTGTAACGTTACGACTAAAACTTTTATCGATGTTATTGGTTACTTCAGTAACACGAACTTACTTCAAGCTGCCTTGAAGGACAAGAGGAGGAGGAGTGGAGCATCTGATTAATAAGCAAGGTCTTTTATTCAGATATTCAGAATTTCTTTCTGAATACCAAATACCAGTAACCCCAAAAGAATTTGCTACAGTAATGGGTGCTATTCCCTCTGGTTTATGTATGCTTTTTAAAAACCGTAATTACTTCACCCCAGTATCTACTGCATCCTTTCCTAAACCTTGAGATACTTCTGTTGGTCAAATCTGTTTTTCAGAGTCAAAAGCTAAAAACTATAAGATCTTTATTTCTTAAGGATTTGATTTCTGTTCCACCTGTTATTTCCTTTTGGAATAATTTGTTTGGTAACCTTAATTGGAAAAAAATCTGGTCTTTACAGCAGAAATTCATTCTCACAAATAAAGTGAAAGAAATTTCCTTTAAGTTGATACACAGGTTCTGTTAAGAAATGTATACAAAGATTTAAATCTGACATTGAGCTAACATGCTCTTTTTATGTGAATTCTGATGAAACAGTGATTCATTTATTTTGGTCGTGTCATTACACTCAGAAGCTCTGGAATGATATTGATGTTTTTATCAAGTGTAAGATTTTGCCAGGCTTCTCAATACATATGAGAAACATTATATTTGGGTATTTTGATTCAGACCCCACAAACGAAAATGTCTGTTTTGTTATTAATTTAATTATTTTCCTAAGCAAATTCTATATTCACAAATGCAAATTTTTAAACTGTAAACCTATCTTCTCTGTCTTCTTAAAAGAAACAGAAAATTATCTAAATTTGATTTCAGTATCTACTAATAAGAAAGCCATAAGGACTGTTAGAATCTGCACTGCATTTGATCTCTTCATGTGAACATTTTTGTGTGATGTAATGGCCCTACCTCTTCTTTTATTGTTATATACATTATTATTATCTTTTTTTTTTTATTATTATTATTATTTTTTTTTTTCTATTTATTTTTGTCTTCTTTATTGTTTTGGTTGATATTATGTGATGTACATATGCTTTCTCTTTTGTATGTTCCTGTTCTGTGCATTAAAAAAAAAATTTTTTTTTAAAATGAAAAAAAAATCAATAAAAAACAAGAGGAGGAGGAAGATGATGCGGCTCCGTGTCTCTCCTGAGAGCTCATCTTTACAGACTGATCGAAGATCTCATATAATATTAAATTATATAATTATAGGTCAAATATTATTTACATATTGTTAGTAAGTAATACAACAAAGCCCGACGTATTGCACAACTACAAATCACCGCGAGAGCTTTCCAATATGCGCGCCACTGAGAGACGTCTGTACATCCGGGTCAGAGAGCACCTGTCCATCAAAAGCTCACTATCCAATCAGAGTAGATCACTGTTAAGCCCACCCCCACGAGAGGTTTGTCTCAAAACAGCAAACGAAAAACTGCGGCGTAAGCTGAAATCTGTGGCAATGTATTCAAAATCCACGATTTGCTAAAGCGAAGCTTTGAAAAACATTAACCAAAAAATGAAGCATATTTGAAGAGCCTGTTCGATGCGACTGAGTTCATTTTTTCATTTTAATTGTGTTTTTCTTCTTTTGTAATGGAATATTTTTGATAGTTTCTGAAAAAGTTACGTTCAGTTTTATAAAGTTACATTCATTATTATTGACACAATCGTAATTCCATAGTTTCATGGCGGGTAACGTACTGTGCTCCAAAACATTGGTGCTGATTGGCCCAAGAGGAGTCCTGTGCGCCAATGAACGCTATCTATCGATCTGCATGCGATTGCTCTTCCTTCATCCTCCAACTACCCGGATGTCTGTCTCAGTAACTTGAAATTGAATTTGAGAACTGAATCTGAATTGTGAGAAGTGAATGTGAAGATATATAGAGTTTAATTTTCAGTGAGGATCAAATTTTATTGGACTTCAGTTCCAAACGAATAAATTCAATTTGAAATGATACAATTCAGATTCAGTTTTTGAATAAATTCCATTTTAATTAAACAATACAATTTCAAATGATGTGATTCAAATTCAGTTTTTCAATGCAATTATTCAAGTTTAGCCATTCAAATTCAAATATAAATGGTTCAAATTCAGTTTCTGGTGGCACATATTTCAGCCCATAGATATGCCTTCAAATGCTTTTTAAAAATGTAAATATTTTTAGCGGATATATAAAGTCAGTTTCACTCAAGTTCACACTGGTGTCCAAGCAGAGTAATCAAATGTGTAGTTCATCACATTAATTACATTATGTTATTATGTATAAATAAACACAGTATATACAAAAAAAAAGTCTGAATCAAACAAATATCTTTTAGTGATGTTTTTTTTTTTTTTACACTTTTCAGTGTGTTTGTGCTATAAATTATAATAGCTTTGATCTTTGGTTATTTAATGCAATGATATTCAATTGTGACTTATACGTGTCCAAATAGGTCAGAGAAAGTATACAGTGTTGTGTAGTGAATACTCACATAAGCCGCAAGGACTGAAAATTCAGAACATTTTGGTAATTCAGGATGAGTCTGAAAAATAACAAATATTTCACGTATTGTAACGTAATGTATTGAATAAAATTATAAAATGCTTGATAATCTCTGAACTGTGAGATTAAATAACACTCGCTACACTCTAACCTCGAAAGTGTTTCATTGCAAGTTGAGCCAGTCAAGTTGGCAGAAGGATTAAAGGTCTCTGGGCCCAAATCAACCCACTGACCCCGAGAGTAACTAATGTTGAGGGTGTCAGCCCAGAGCAGGATGCTCTGTAACTGTGAAACCATGTAACTGGAGGTTTCACAGATGGTTGTGGTGGAGCCTGAGGTAACGATCGACCCACAGCACTTCTGGCCGTTATTGTGGTATCCTGAATGACCTACAGAAGATGCACATATGACAAAAATTTATTTTATTTATTCTGTTCATATGAATGTGATGAACGTAAACTGAATTATACGTTTTCATCAAAGCTGTGATGTCCTTTGATGTGTGAACTGCAGGGGAACAAAGTGTATGAGAACAGAGCATTGTGATTACTTACTCTAGAGGGTTTCAAGCCAGTGTATAAAGCAGTGTAAGGCACAGCATGAGAATTGAACATGTCTAAGATGTCTCCAATAATCTCATCTAGCAGGGGAAGAAATATTAGATGCTACAGAACTATGGTACTAAAAAAAAAAAATCAGGTTGAAAAGAATTACAATAAACAAACAAAGAAGCAACAAATTATCATTGTATTAGAATCATCATTAAACATGGCCAAGAAAGAAATGCAGCTACTCACCATTATTCAAGAGCAATTTATTTAACTTAGCACTGCCATTTTATACAATGCGAACCCAAACACAACAAAAAGAAAAAGTTAACATGCTATGGTTATGATAAAACATTATTATTAATAGTTCATCTACATTTTAAATGCAGTGCCTTGCAATTACGCATTCAGATCCTTGGCCCATTCTTTGATTACTCTCAACGCAACTCATTTTTATTTATAGAGCACTTTCAAAAACCACACTGGGTACCAAAGTGCTGTACATGGAGTTAAAAAAATAAATAAAATCACATACATACAGCTTAAGAATTCAAAAAGCATTTAAAACCAATAAAAACAGGATATGATAAACTTGACCTAGTACAATTTATAATGCAATTAATTAAAAGCTAGGGAAAATAAATACGTTTTAAGGCCCCCTGGAAAGAGACAAGAGACGGAGATGATTTTATGACCAATGGAAGCTCATTCCAAAGTCTAGGGGCTGCTCATCTCTATCATCTTGAGTTTTTAGGCGAGATCGAGGAACTGACAGACACAGCTGATCACCAGAGCGGAGAGACCTTGAAGGTTGATGCAAACTTATTAAAGCAGAGATGTACTCTGGTGCAAGACCATGAAGAGCCTTAAATACATATAGCAACACTTTGTACTTGATTCTGTATTGGGTCGGTAACCAATGTAGTGAAATCAATACTGGGGAAATATGCTTTCATTTTCTTGTTCCAGTTAAAAGCCTAGCAGCTGAATTCTGGACCAGCTGCAGGCGAGAGAGAGATAGAGGCCTGACTCACACCCAAATACAAAGCATTACAATAGTCCAATCGAGAAGACACAAAGGCATGCACAACCTTCTCCAAATCATCAAAAGAAAGGATGGACTTCAACTTTGCCATAGATCTAAGATGAAAAAATTTTTTTTTAACAACAGCATATATTTGTCGATCAAAATTGAGCTCAGAGTCAAAAATAACACCCAGGTTTTTTTACATAGGGAAGTTTTTTCCCTGGAAGCAGTGACAAATTGCTATCTAAATTTACCTCACATCCCCTTTGACCAAAAACAATAAAATCTGCCTTATCCTCATTTAATTGGAGAAAGTTGTTTGCCAGCCAACACTTCACATCGGCCATGCAATTATGCAGAGACTCAAAAGAAGGGTGCTTCCCATGTTTAATAGGAAAGTAAAGTTGAGTCATCAGCATACAGTGGTAGTGTATGCCATGCTTATCAAAGATCTTTCCTAACAGAAGCATGTAGAGGGAGAATAAAACGGGTCCCAAAATGGAGCCCTGAGGGACCCAATCCAAGGCTAACCCCTGAAGACCAACCTGGTCTCTTAGGCGATCGATAAGAATGTCATGATCGACCATATCGAAAGCTGCACTGAGATCCAGCAGCAGAAGACCAACAGAACTACCAGAATCCACACCTAATAAAATATCATTTAAAACTCTCAACAGAGCTGACTCTGTGCTATGACCAGCTCTGAAACCTGACTGAAATTTATCGAGCAAATTACTGATAGCTAAAAAATCATTTAATTGTGCAAGCACCATTTTCTCCAATATTTTTGACAAAGAATCATTTTGATATAGGTCGAAAGCTGTTCATATCAGATGAATCAAGGTTTGCTTTCTTAAGAAGAGGCTGAATAACAGCATGCTTGAAGCAGTTGGGAACAATACCAGTGGTCAGGCTACTGTTGACAATCGATAACACGCTTGGACCAATTGAGTCCACCACCTCCTTAAACAAAGTGGATGGAATAACATCACACGTAGAACCAGTAGGCTTCATATGTGCAATTATATGTTTGAGTTGAGACAGGGACACAGTAACAAAACAGGTCAACAGATTTTGTGGAACTGTATAGGTAACAGGATCATTACTAACAGGTAAGATCCGTGAGCGTATACCAGCAATTTTAACAGTAAAACATTTTAAAAACTGCTCACATGTGTCCACTGAAGGGGAGATGGGAGTAAGGGCAGCTGGATGAAGAAATTATGAAATGGTAGAAAAAAAGAACTTTAGCATTATGACAGTTCTTTGAAATTATATTAGAAAAATAGCTTGATCTGGCTAATTTAACTGCTCTTTAAAATTTAATCAAACAGTCTCTCAAAATTTCATAGGACACTTGTAATTGATCTTTAAGCCACTTTCGCTCAGCCTTCCTGCACTGCTGCCTAAGAGCACGGGTATTACTATTCAACCAGGGCTGAGCCTTGACTTTTTTCTTCCTAAATTTTAACAGAGCCACAGTTTTTAAGATGCCAGAACATGACAAGTTGAACTTGGAGACCAACTCCTCAAGCCCCACACTAGAAAATGGAGACTCAAGCAGTGATTTCAGTGGAAAAACATTAAAAGCAGCTGAAAAACTACTAGCAGTAGATGGATTGATAAAATGAGATGCGACAGTAACATAGCCATCATTAGCTTGATCACTGCATGAAAAATGAGGGTTAAAAATAACAGTCTTGTGATATGACCACAAATATGTGTAGGGCCAGCAACACTCTGAAATAAACCAAAAGAATCTAATAAATTAACAAACTCTTTGACCAGTGGTACAATAAAAAATACTTTTACAGCATTTCTTGGTTCATGTTAATTTCAACATATAACAACACATTTTTTAAATTATAAAAATATATATATATATATAAAATTAATTTTTTTTAAACATTAGGGATGCAACGATATTAAAATTTTTGCCGATACTGATATTTCAGATCATTTTTTTTTTACCTAAGACTTTTGCTTTAAAAATGTACAAAGAGGTAAAAAAACTTTTTTACTGTTCTAACAATAAATAATTTTTATTGAGCGTAGATTGGATCTGTTCAACACATTAAAGAGAGCCAAAATGAAAATTAAAGGTGCTATATGTAATATTATTTTTACTGTACTAAATCATAAAATGACCATACGTATGTCATTAGAGAATTAGGAAACTAAATTTGCTAATTCGCTAAATTGAAATACTGGCTTCTCCGATAACAAAGCTACAGCAAGTATATTCAACTTTCAAGTTTCCATTTCAGGCCGGAATTTCTTTTTATGTTTTGGCCTGTGTGATCCCGCCCACTGCCCACTCACCAATAGTATACAGACACCGCTGGGTTGTCAGACTTGAATAAGATTGCAGGCAAACAACACTGCATGCTGCAGCCCTGGAAGCCAGCAAACGAACGGGATCAGAAATAACAGATTCCACCCGACCTAAAAAGCCTCGCCATCAGTCTAAAAACCACAATGAGCAGAGATGTAGTAAAACAAGGATAAATATTGGAGACATTTTCAGTTTCCCTCATTCCTGTTGCGTGTCCTCATTCTGGCAACCCCCATGAGTTTCAAGTCTGGGGCAGGGCAGACAACTCTCCAATATTTTGAATTTGGACTGCAGTACCCATTTCAAATGCTTGTTGTCAATCTTACATATAGCACCTTTAAATAGATGAATAAGATACAAAAGAAAACTATTACTAAAGAAAATTATAACATGATGATTGATATGAAAAAATATATATTTTGTACTTAAATATTTTTCACAGTTTAAAACAACAGTCATCACATTTTGCATGTACAGTATGTACTGTATATGATAGAACATTACAAATTCATACTATGTTGCGAAATTCCACGGAAATGTCAACCACATAATGGAAAAATAAAAAGTAATCAAATGAGAAAAAAAGCCCTTTCAAATTCTGTCTTATAGTGGTATGGGATAATGCTGTCAAGACCACTAGAGGGCGTCGCTTGTTCACACAGCGCTGACTGAATTGCTGAATGTAGACTATCTTTTAAAACACAGCCTTTTAAGTTTTAGCAATCACTAAGGATATATTGCAATTTCAATCTTAATGTAATCAATCATGCAGCAATAATGGATAACATACATATGTCTCAGAACTGGTCTACTGGTTTCAAACCATTTTGGATGGTTTTCCTATTGCACGTTTTCACAACGGTCACATCTGGTTATGGTACATTAATGTGAGATCGAGAAAGAATAAAAAATAAATACATGTTCTTAGAGGTGCCAACCCTTCTACATATTGTGCCTATATTAATTCTGGAGTGTGCATTTGAATTTACATTGTTTTGAAAAAATGTGTTACTAATTAATTATAAATAAACCATTGTTTTTTTTTATGTCTGTGTTTATTTTGGCCGAAAGAGAAAAAAGGCCGAAAATATGAGCCAAAAATATATGCCTCCCACCCCTCAGTGCTCAGGTTTAACTCTCAATCGATCTAGCCATAATCTTGGTGCTACCCAGCAAAGGCTGATGTCAGCGGTGTGGAAATACTTCAAAGAAGTACCGCCACTCCCTACACGCATACTACGCAGTATGCGTAGGGTACCAACTCAATAGGGGGGCACCAGCTTACCCTAGGAGGGTACCAGAGAAAGTCCGCCAGGTGCCCTCCCTCAAACGTTATATGTTATTCAAGGACCTGAAAGCAGTTGCAGAACACAGACGATCACTTCACACCCATATCACGTGAACACTACAATCCTCTTGACAACTGGTACACCAACAAAGATCGCTTTCCATTGCTTGCACGGACTGCACGCAGATATTTATCTGCCCAAGCACCAGCACAGCGAGTGAGAGACTATTCAGTGCAGCATCTCATGTTCTTGATGAGAAGAGTAACCGTCGTAGAAAGCAGTCCAGTTTGTTATGTGTATAGCAATTACATTAAAAAAAAATTAGCCCTGTAAAACTTTGTTCTTCACGAGGCTACATCTGTCGTTTACAGTTTGAGGTTGGTTTTAGTTCTATTACTGCTGTTTTGCACAATAATTTTATATTAAAGTTGAAATACGTTTACATAAACAGAATAGAGGCCCTCTGCCATTCTGTGTTTTGCCTGTTGTTTTCATTAAAATGACTGTGTAGCATATTTCAACTTTTTGTATTTGCAAGATGCTAGCCTAGAGCTGCTAAGTTAATTACTTGACTGCTGTTATGCAAATCATTATAGTTTTCTAGGACGTTACATTATTTGGATAATTGTAAAAATGACTGAAAAATGAAAAATATATTTAATATTGTTTTAATATATTTTATATTGTTTTAATATATTTTCTGTCCAATTTTGGTGCATTGCTTTCAGTAAAAGTGATCATTTTATTGGTTTGTAGTTTTTCAATTCAGATTCATTAAATTCATGAAATTAATTAAAAGTATAATATTAATACAACTATTAAAAAAAACTACTTAAATATATATATATAATTTAGGTTTTCAGCCAAGTGCATCCTGAATTTTCGGTTTCGGCCCAGATTTTTCATCTCGGTGCATCACTAATTATTATATCAAACAATCTCTGCAGTGAATATGTACTCTACTGTGAATGACGCAATCCAATCCAATCCTTCATTCTCAAACTACTTGTATATACAAATATCTGAACGTATTGCAATAAAATAAAGATATATTGTTTCTATATTTATAATCAGCCACTTTAAATGAAGAGTTTTATATTTTTCCATTGTTTTTTTATTTGATAACATCATTCACAATGCTTCATGAGATTGTACTTAATTATTTGCCTATTTGTCTGATTTTCAAATACTTCAAAGCCTCAAATCAAAGTTTGTTATGGTGCGATTCACTTCGGAGCTGGTTGGTTTGGTCTACGAGAAAAATTATTCGGAGCCAAGATAGCTGAAAAAGTGGACAGGCACTGTTGAGTTCTAATGCCTTATAACCTGTAAGGGATGGATTTGTTTTGCAAGACACTGTATATAACAGTGCAGGTCTCAGTTATCCACTTACCCAGTAGAGTAAGGGAGATGGATGGCCAGCATTGATGGCTGTGAGGTGTTCAGCTGGAATTCCTTCAGGGTGTTTGGGTCGATGTGGACTACTGGGACAGCAAGCTCTCCCTGGACGAGTTCCAACACTGAGTCTGACCATCCCAGGGCTGGCAACACCAAGGGATTGGATGATGCCTGAAGTGCTGACTTGTGTAACAAGAGAGAAATGTTGATTCATGTTTAAATTCTAGTAAGTATTTGTTTTTAAATAATCACAATTTAAGAGTAAGCTCACCTTTATGTTCAAAAAGTACCATCTTGCTTGTTCCCAAACACTCCACCATACATAGTAAAGTCATCTATACTTAGCTGTATAGTGGGCATGAAAAAGAGTCAGTTGAGACTGCATAAATGTATTAAAAAATGTTCTTCATCAGTTATGTATTACAACAGTCACAGTACCAATTTCACTTGTTTAACCTTCCTATTCTGTTTGGTCAATTTTCCTGATAAAAATGGTTTTGTTTATTTGAGCGATACAAAACTTTTCCTCCACTTGCCATCTGAACACACACACAAAATTGGGACTTGATTCGATCAGTCTAAGTGGTCTTAAAAAAAAAAAAAAAAAAAAAAAAATTTGACTAAAGGCTAAAAAAACAGAGCAGTTTTTTATTTTTAATTTGTCAAATAAAATGTATAAATCATCCACAATGCAGAGAAAACCCACACAGACATGAAGGGATGAGACAACAAAACATGCAAAACATACACAAACACCCCCCAACAGAAAACACACACACACAAATGAACACAAACACAAAAATGACACCATAACAGAGCCATAACCATATTCAAATAAAATCTATAAATCAGACAATGCAGAACACACACAAATGGATGAGACTAGCACAGCCAGAAGGTAGAACACAGAATACAACACACCCACATGCACTCTCGCGCGCGCACACACACAATGATCAAAGTCTGAGTGTTCTGTTTTATACACTAATTTAATTTTCTGTTAATTTCCTTCACATTATTATTAATTTACTTTTTAAAAGTTTTAAAATGTTGATGTTTGAAATAAATGATTATTTTATGTCTTCTCTTTTAAACATCAGGTCAGGTTTGACTGCAAGCATAATGTGACATTATTGCAAAACACTTCAAAACAGTAAAACAAAAAAAATTAAATAATAATAATTGTTTGATCATGTCTAAATCTATCTAAATGCATGACTTATGATAACATTTTGAAATACCACAGAGTACGAGACTGCATTGAAAACTGAAGCTATCTACAGGCTATTATTGTCATAACAAGATTTTCAAGTAACGTATTTTTTTCACCAGAAGGCAGCAATCTGCCTTTAATACAGGACACATTCTCATATTTTCTTCATGTTTCAACTAGGTTTTTTTAGTGAAGTTACATAAATTTGCACATACAAATGAATGGTGACATCAAGAAATGTATATGTAAATAAGATCCAAATAGAAGAGCAGGATTTAATTGTTTTTACTTCAGAGAAGAATAAATGCTATAATTTATTTTCTTTTTCTTATTTTAAGTTACACCTGTACATTTTTCTGTCAAATTGATGTTGCCTTTTGTGTCTCTTAATGCTTTATTTTAATTTTGGTCTTACAGCACTTTGGTCAACAATTATTGTTTTTAATTGTACAGTACTGTGCAAAGGTCTCATAAGATGCTTCACAAAAACATTTGTCTTAAGATGGTTATTTATATTTTCAGCTATAGAGTCTCAACAGGAAATATAAATGTTAGACTTCCAAACATTTATTTTGCAAATAGAATAGAAGAACAGGGAGCTCTGCAACAGATGGTCCACACAAAGCCCCCCCACTGAATATTGAGTCAGTCTGGGATTACATGAAGAGACAGAAGCAATTGAGACAGCCTAAATAGATAGAAGAACTGTAGCAAATTCTCCAAGAAGCTTGGAACATCCTATCTGCCAACAACCAAGAAAAACTGTTTCCAGATGTACCTAGGAGAAACGGTGCTGTTTTAAAGGCAAAGGTTGTCACACCAAATTTCACTGAAAAACATTGATTTAGCTTTTTTAAGTTTACTGGACTTTGTATGACGTTACTTGATAAATTAAAACTATTTATATCATTATTTTTGAAGCCATCCTCACTATGCAACATTTTTCACAAGTGCCTAAAACCTTTGCATAGTCCTGTACTTTATAATGAATGCGGCTCACTGACTGACAGTACGCACAGCAAAGTGGCCCTACTTGATCAGAATAGGAGGGTTAAGTGAATGTTTATTTAATATCTAGGGTGAAATATTGCAATAATAAGGTACCACATGGGAATAGGCACACCTTAAGGAAGATTTTTTTTACTGGTCACAAAGTTTATTAAGATTGAACAAATACATTTAGTTTTATTGCGTAATGATGGAGCAAGATAATAGGTGTGAAAAGAAATAATAATTGAAAGCTGTTTTGATACATTTTTTAAAGGTGGCAAGAGGGGCTTTTACATCATACTTGGGAATATATTGTGAACTCGTGTAAATAGAGGGGCAATAGTTATCATTGCAAAATCAATGCACATAATTTAGAGCAGCAAGATGCTTTTTTTTCAGAAACAAATTAAGATAATGCTAATTCAGAATAACCACTTCAGAAAAGGGTGCTTCATTTCCAGTTAATTTGGCATTTCCTTTCACTTATTGAAAATATTTTTGATTTAATCACATTGGACAACACTGAAAATGACAAATACGTATTTTGTCTCTAAATAAATTTGTTAATTTGAGGGATTTTTCATTAGATATATACATTTGCAACATTTAAAACAATATTAAATATTAGATCAAATTACCTCAAAATCAACCTTTAGACAAAACATGCAATGATTCCATAGTTCAAGAAAACGTTCAGGTTTTCCGAAAGTGCCGAGTAGTCTTTTGGGAGAAAATACAATTAAAATGCACCTTTCCCCCAGGGTGCCTTTAGAACAGTTTTACCCTTCAAAACAGAATTACAGATGATCACAATTGTCCACAGGGTTAATGCAATACTTGTATGTCCAGAGGAAGATGGGTGGGGAAGACTGTGGCTCAAAGTCACATTACACTGACAAGTCCAGTAAATATGAGGATAAAAATACCAGTGTCTGAAGGGGAAGCTTCATTAATAATAGTCCAAATGGTTCCACATTGAAAGAATAATTGTCTACATTAATCGCATTGTGAACTGCATATACACTCACCTAAAGGATTATTAGGAACACCTGTTCAATTTCTCATTAATGCAATTATCTAATCAACCAATCACATGGCAGTTGCTTCAATGCATTTAGGGGTGAGGTCCTGGTCAAGACAATCTCCAGAACTCCAAACTGAATGTCAGAATGGGAAAGAAAGGTGATTTAAGCAATTTTGAGCATGGCATGGTTGTTGGTGCCAGACGGGCCGGTCTGAGTATTTCACAATCTGCTCAGTTACTGGGATTTTCACGCACAACCATTTCTAGGGTTTACAAAGAATGGTGTGAAAAGGGAAAAACATCCAGTATGCGGCAGTCCTGTGGGCGAAAAGGCCTTGTTGATGCTAGAGGTCAGAGGAGAATGGGCCGACTGATTCAAGCTGATAGAAGAGCAACTTTGCCTGAAATAACCACTCGTTACAACCGAGGTATGCAGCAAAGCATTTGTGAAGCCACAACACGCACAACCTTGAGGCGGATGGGCTACAACAGCAGAAGACCCCACCGGGTACCACTCATCTCCACTACAAATACGAAAAAGAGGCTACAATTTGCAAGAGCTCACCAAAATAGGACAGTTGAAGACTGTAAAAATGTTGCCTGGTCTGATGAGTCTTGATTTCTGTTGAGACATTCAGATGGTAGAGTCAGAATTTGGCGTAAACAGAATGAGAACATGGATCCATCATGCCTTGTTACCACTGTGCAGGCTGGTGGTGGTGGTGTAATGGTGTGGGGGATGTTTTCTTGGCACACTTTAGGCCCCTTAGTGCCAATTGGGCATCGTTTAAATGCCACGGCCTACCTGAGCATTGTTTCTGACCATGTCCATCCCTTTATGGCCACCATGTACGCATCCTCTGATGGCTACTTCCAGCAGGATAATGCACCATGTCACAAAGCTCGAATCATTTCAAATTGGTTTCTTGAACATGACAATGAGTTCACTGTACTAAAATGGCCCCCACAGTCACCAGATCTCAACCCAATAGAGCATCTTTGGGATGTGGTGGAACGGGAGCTTCGTGCCCTGGATGTGCATCCCACAAATCTCCATCAACTGCAAGATGCTATCCTATCAATATGGGCCAACATTTCTAAAGAATGCTTTCAGCACCTTGTTGAATCAATGCCACGTAGAATTAAGGCAGTTCTGAAGGCAAAAGGGGGTCAAACACAGTATTAGTATGGTGTTCCTAATAATCCTTTAGGTGAGTGTATATTGTACTCTGTCATACAAAGGGTTCTCACCTTATCCTGTAGGAAAAGCAACACATTGTGTGGAGCAGTGGTCAATGCAGATTTCATATAAGATAGGAGCTGCCCTCCAGAGACTGCCTGACCAGCTGGTGGCTTGGTCAGATGTGGCAAACTGTACCTGTATCGACAAAAATAGCACAAACACCCTCAAATGTATAAACATGTTGAGTTTAAGTAGACCTGGGTAATAAAGAACTCTGCATGACTATTCCAAACTCTTACTAATAATTCTAAAGCGATAAGACCAAGAGAGTGTAACAAGTCAGTGTTAGCTTATTTAGCTGGCTGAACATAAAATGAAGCAAAGCAATATGTGACTGTTGAATTTTGACCGTGTCTAGGAGTACAGTAACATTTAAAAATCAAACTAAGAACAACATTCAAGAGACAAACGCGTCACATACTCGTCACTGGTCCACATGAGCAGCGGCACTTGTGCGCTACAGCTATAAATTGAGAATATGACAAATAACACTGAAGTGAAGGCCATTGTTGAGAAACACCGCATTCTGATTTCCGTCATCCTGCTGAGGAGTCACGTGAATGACAGGTCGGTGATGATCATGTGATCTCACCGATCAGCAAATCTGTGCAGTTCAAGTGGAACACGCCTAATGTCGTGTACGACTCTCGCGAGATTTCACCCAGCCCGAGGGTTCCCTTCTAGACATGAGCTTAAGCTGCACATAGGTGGTGCAAGATGCAGAACATCAACGTTCAACATCATATAGGCATAATAATCTGTATTTGCATTGTTCGCTTTTTAAAAAGAAGAGGAAGTTTTTAAACAAGGAAGAAGGAACACCCAACAGCTTTTAAAAGGCACCATTATAAATGTCATCCTGATACTATTAACTACTATTAACGGATACTATTAACTTATAAATGATACTTGTAAAAAAAAAAAACACGTTTAATGAATTAACTCTTAATTTAAAAATTAAAGTTTTAAACTCGTTATTTCGCGTTTGTGTTTGAATTCGCACTGTAGAAAAAAGCGTAGCCTATAATTGTCTTAATTATGTTCTTTCTTTCTTTCTTTCTTTCTTTATTCTACCTGTCTCAATTATGTCATTTCATTATTATTATTCTTTCTCTCTCTCTTTATTGCTTTCTTCTTTCTTTTTTTTCTCTTTTGACTGTAAACTGTCATAGAATCGTTGTTTTATGCACGGGTTTTAAAATCACGAATTGATAAGTCACATATTAATGTGAAAATGTTATTATACGAACAGAATTCTCATGTGCGTTTACGAAACCAATAAGAACAGCCCTCATCGATATCATCACCACTTTAATTCACATACTGTATTACTGAGCGATTTTCTCTACACAATGTTGTTGGCGGAGGAATATTGGGTAGCCTATTGTGACTGCGCCCGGTGCAATTCATCTGTGGGTGGTAAAATGAAAGTGCCACCTAGCGTATTCAAATTTAAATAATACTTCCTAGATTATTAATTAATGCTGATGTTATTGAAGAAGTTGTATTTATATATGATATCTAATTCTAGGTTGCTGAATTTCATCTGTGGCTCAAAACAACAATCGTCTTCTTTTTGGCAGTTGCACTATATCATCTCGCGCACGTATCAGCACCACTGTAGCGAGTGCTGCGGTCAGGGCCATCTTTGCTTGTTCTCGCCGGTCGGACCACAGGCAGTCATCAATTGTGATACTTATCAAATAAATTGGGTGAAAACTGTTTGAAAAGAGATACATTTTTCCTTTGTACGGTAACAATCTGTTTAGACGTTCTGTATAAATATATTCTTGTGTCAACACCGTTTTGCTGATTTTTTTGTAGCGGAAATTTGGTTATATAGGCAGGAGATCCACTGTAATTCAACATGGATGAGGAGTATGATGTTATCGTATTGGGAACCGGACTCACAGTGAGTAAATCGTTGAAGTCACTGGTAATGTGCATGTTAAACGACCTCCATGCAACAAGATTTATATATTGTAGATGAAGGCTTGAATGCCTAATGCTTGTGTTCACATAGATCTCACTGTATGACTAGATGCTTCGCGTTAAACTGAACCCGAGGGCCTATTGCTGACGCATACTTTGGACCAGAAATGTGTGTGTGTGTGTGTGTGTGTGTGTGTGTGTGTGTGTGTGTGTGTGTGTGTGTGTGTGTGCGCGCGCGCGCGTGGTGAGGCAGCATTTCTCGCAATTTCTGTCTGTATACCTGTGCAATCTATCCCAAATCCATCTTCTTGGATCTTCCCTTGAATTTTCAGAGCCATTGAGTGTGCATCATTATAATGACATGAAAGCGGTTATTAAAAATCAATGACTGATGCAGTGTCTTATTCGAAGGAGTGGCATCAGGTATCCCGTTTGCTCGCGCGTGAAAACTGGAGGGAAATGTCTGTTTATTGCACTTATTTAGCCTTTTACCAAGCGACAAAAACATTTTCATTTTTTTGTTTGTGCGGTGTATTCAGTGAGCATCAGTGTATTAAATCGCTCATCGTCTATATTGACAGACTTGGGAACCTATTTGATCAAACATATAACGAATAAAATATTAAAACAGAAAAAAGCAGAAGCGGGTTCCCCTTCAGCCTTGCTGTATTTTTCCTGCATGGAGAATAGTGGAGCTGATCTGGGCTGCGGCTCGTACTGTGGGTTGGGTGGGGTGACTCGCATCCCTCTGTTCAACGCGGAAGTCAAGCCAATGGACAACACAAACAAACCAAATAAATATTCCTTATGGAAGATTTGAATTAATGCTGTTTGTTTATATAGGAATGTATTCTCTCTGGGATCATGTCCGTGAATGGGAAGAAAGTTTTGCATATGGACAGAAATCCATATTACGGAGGGGAAAGTTCCTCCATCACACCCCTGGAGGAGGTGAGGATGCTTTACAGTCACAGATGTCACTGTTCTGATGTCTGCTAGAGATTACACATATTAACTATACTGTGAATGATTTGTCCAAGAATAATAGCACAATAAAACACGTTGTTAATGGATTTTAGCATGGATTAATATTTTATATACGAATAATACAAAGTGGATGGTCTTTTGAAATCAATTATTTGAGATCCTCAGTGCAAAACTTGAATATTTCCATCTCATTTTTGTGCATTTAGTTATTGTTATTTTCTGTGTGTGCCCTAACATTTTGTGTGTACCCTTCCCACAGCTCTATAAGAGATTTGGGATTTCAGATAACCCTCCAGAGTCAATGGGCCGGGGAAGAGATTGGAATGTTGACCTTATCCCGAAATTTCTAATGGCCAATGGTAAAAATTTTGTTTTAAAAAATGCTCTTGAGACTACTTCAGAAAAGTGAAGTGTGTAATTTCTGTGCTTCTAGTGACACCAAATGCAACTGCATCAATATGTTATCCTACAGGTTTCCTGAACTCTCCCTATGTCTTCCATGGACCCTTTCACAGACTGTGATGATACTTTTCTACCTTATTTAGCTGTGTAAATTTAGCTAACGTATATATATATATATATATATATATATATATATATATATATATATATATATATATATATATATATACAGTATATATATTTTTATATAGATTTATATTATTAGATATATTTTTATAGATATATTTTCTAACTATTTAGTGTAAACATACATTGTTTTTCTCCCCTTTTACTCCCTAATTTGGAATGCCCAATTCCCAAAAAGTATACGTAGCATGGTCTCCAATTCACTCCCATTTACCGCTATTGGATCATTTACTTACACGTTCCAAAAACTCTGTATTCAAACAAACAGAGAAATCCTTTGATAAGAGTCACAGTATTTACACTTTTCCAGGAAATCAGACTAATGGAATACTTGTAGTGGTCTGTGTGTATAATGCGGAGATAGAAAAAAGTATTTAAATGTCAAAGCAATTATGCCCTTCTACTTTAAGTAAAACTTGTTTGTGTTATTTATTTTTACTTTTTATTTTTATGGTATAAGACTGTCATTCTCTTATATGCAGGGCACTTGCATGCCGTAAAAGAAATGAGACAATTCTATTCTAATTTATTTTATCCTCAATAATGATGCAAGGTCACATTTTGTCATTACTTTCATTCTTAAGGTCAGTTAGTTAAGATGCTTCTCTACACTGAAGTGACCAGATATCTTGACTTCAAAGTGGTCGAGGGAAGCTTTGTGTATAAAGGGGGAAAAATCTACAAAGTGCCCTCTACTGAGACAGAAGCACTTGCTTCAAGTAAGTAGATTTAGCGTTTCATTTTTTTAGATTGGCCTTTGGGACTAAATCAAGAATTATTGTTTTTGAAAATGCTATGTTGCTCAATTGTCTCGGAACATTGTTTAGACCTAATGGGAATGTTTGAGAAGAGACGATTCCGGAAGTTCCTAGTTTTTGTGGCCAACTTTGATGAGAATGACCCCAAGACCTTTGAGGGTGTTGATCCCAAACTCACAACGATGGGAGAAGTGTACAAGAAGTTTGACTTAGGACAGGATGTCATAGACTTCACAGGACATGCCCTGGCGCTCTACAGGACAGATGAGTAAGTTTCGCTTTTGTTATAAAACTAAACGGCAGTGCTTTTGCTTGCAGAATTTCCACACCAAAACTAATCCACCTGCACTGGCTGTCCCATTTGAAGTCAGTGTTGTTCTTTTCAGCACAAACACGCCTAATTTCTATCTATACTAGGCATATTGTATGTAGATTGTGCCTTATTCACTAAAGTCATTGCTAGTTGCCTGCTGAAATTAACGTTTCACTATTACCTCAGAAATCAGATAACAGGTAAATAACATTTTATTTTCAAAAGACGCAGTTATCATCAAGTTTTTCTCTTTTCAAGTGACTAATAATCATTTGCCTTGATTCTGATTCACAGCCTCCACAGTTTTTCATCAACCATTAACCTTTTCTTTTACAAAAAACCTCAGATAAATATGCATTAAAATGTTACTCTTCATACCAGCCCACATAAAAATAGTATCCCCTCCATTTATGAGAATATTTTTCCAAAAAACCTCATTGTTCAAAACAATCTCCCATTTATTCCAATGGGGAGTTCTACAGATCTTGTCAGAGCGAGCAACCGTAATTTTTTTTTACCCCAATACAGAGTATATTTAGAGTTTTGTAATTGTATATGTGTATATATATATATATATATATATATATATATATATATATATATATACAGTGAGGAAAATAAGTATTTGAACACCCTGCTATTTTGCAAGTTCTCCCACTTGGAAATCATGGAGGGGTCTGAAATTGTCATCGTAGGTGCATGTCCACTGTGAGAGACATAATCAAAAAAAAAAATCCAGAAATCACAATGTATGATTTTTTAACTATTTATTTGTACGATACAGCTGCAAATAAGTATTTGAACACCTGAGAAAATCAATGTTAATATTTGGTACAGTAGCCTTTGTTTGCAATTACAGAGGTCAAACCTTTCCTGTAGTTTTTCACCAGGTTTGCACACACTGCAGGAGGGATTTTGGCCCACTCCTCCACACAGATCTTCTCTAGATCAGTCAGGTTTCTGGGCTGCCGCTGAGAAACACGGAGTTTGAGCTCCCTCCAAAGATTCTCTATTGGGTTTAGGTCTGGAGACTGGCTAGGCCACGCCAGAACCTTGATATGCTTCTTACAGAGCCACTCCTTGGTTATCCTGGCTGTGTGCTTCGGGTCATTGTCATGTTGGAAGACCCAGCCTCGACCCATCTTCAATGCTCTAACTGAGGGAAGGAGGTTGTTCCCCAAAATCTCGCAATACATGGCCCCGGTCATCCTCTCCTTAATACAGTGCAGTCGCCCTGTCCCATGTGCAGAAAAACACCCCCAAAGCATGATGCTACCACCCCCATGCTTCACAGTAGGGATGGTGTTCTTGGGATGGTACTCATCATTCTTCTTCCTTCAAACACGGTTAGTGGAATTATGACCAAAAAGTTCTATTTTGGTCTCATCTGACCACATGACTTTCTCCCATGACTCCTCTGGATCATCCAAATGGTCATTGGCAAACTTAAGACGGGCCTTGACATGTGCTGGTTTAAGCAGGGGAACCTTCCGTGCCATGCATGATTTCAAACCATGACGTCTTAGTGTATTACTAACAGTAACCTTGGAAACGGTGGTCCCAGCTCTTTTCAGGTCATTGACCAGCTCCTCCCGTGTAGTTCTGGGCTGATTTCTCACCTTTCTTAGGATCATTGAGACCCCACGAGGTGAGATCTTGCATGGAGCCCCAGTCCGAGGGAGATTGACAGTCATGTTTAGCTTCTTCCATTTTCTAATGATTGCTCCAACAGTGGACCTTTTTTCACCAAGCTGCTTGGCAATTTCCCGTAGCCCTTTCCAGCCTTGTGGAGTTGTACAATTTTGTCTCTAGTGTCTTAGGACAGCTCTTTGGTCTTGGCCATGTTAGTAGTTGGATTCTTACTGATTGTATGGGGTGGACAGGTGTCTTTATGCAGCTAACGACCTCAAACAGGTGCATCTAATTTAGGATAATAAATGGAGTGGAGGTGGACATTTTAAAGGCAGACTAACAGGTCTTTGAGGGTCAGAATTCTAGCTGATAGACAGGTGTTCAAATACTTATTTGCAGCTGTATTATACAAATAAATAGTTAAAAAATCATACATTGTGATTTCTGGATTTTTTTTTTTAGATTATGTCTCTCACAGTGGACATGCACCTACGATGACAATTTCAGACCCCTCCATGATTTCCAAGTGGGAGAACTTGCAAAATAGCAGGGTGTTCAAATACCTATTTTCCTCACTGTATATATATTCTTGCTGTATGATAAACATCTTGACTACCTATGATATATCTTTTTATGAGCATCATTTATGCCAGAAATTGACAACACATTTTTTTACATTGGTGAGTAATGTATTGAAATTCAAGTGAATTAGTGTTTCGTACTAAATACTTTTTGTATTTAGTGTTGTATTCACTTCTTTAATTCTTCTCAGTTACCTTGAGCAGCCTTGTCTGGAGACCGTCAATAGGATTAAACTCTACAGTGAATCGCTGGCACGCTATGGAAAGAGCCCCTACCTGTACCCCCTGTACGGATTAGGGGAGCTGCCTCAAGGATTTGCTAGGTCAGTCGTTCAATATTTTTTCCTGCAACCCAGTCATCCTCAACAAATCAAGTGTTGAGCGTCATTGAGAGGCTGTTCTGTTGTAATAAATAATGTATTGACTTTTTTCCCTTGTGGACATTCAGGTTAAGTGCAATTTACGGAGGAACCTACATGTTGAACAAACCAGTGGATGAGATAGTGATGGAGGGTGGCCACGTTGTGGGTGTGAAATCTGAGGGAGAGGTACATTTTTCTAGCCATATCCCTCATATGTTTTAAACATTTAGATATAAGTGAAATGTCTCTGTGACATTCGACAATGCTTTCTAGCTGTCAATCATTGTTTATGGGTCTGCTGACATTATAATTTGAATATTTTCAATATGCATTAATGTTTCACCAAGGGAAAATATTTTTAGACTTGGTGCACAGCAGCCATTACAAAACATATATATATATATATATATATATATATATATATATATATATATATATATATATATATATATGGGGGTTTTTTTCTCAAAGAGTGGATGCATGATTATATCGATGGGGCCATCTAATATTTATTTATGAATTTGTGATTGAATTTAAGTTTAAATTTGGTTTATTTCATTTACCATGCATCATGAAAGTTATTAGGTGCTTAACATTTGCCATGTGCATATAGAAATCTTGTGTTGTTATTTTCTGATTCAACCCAATCATTGTGTGTTTCCAAGGTTGCGCGGTGCAAACAGCTAATCTGTGACCCCAGCTACATCCCGGACCGCGTGCACAAAGTTGGCCAGGTGATCCGGGTCATCTGCATCCTCAGCCATCCCATAAAAAACACTAATGATGCCAACTCCTGCCAGATCATTATCCCTCAGAACCAAGTTAACCGCAAATCAGGTTAGTGGCAGACACTCCACCAGCACCCCATAAAACAACATAAACTGGTCTTTTCAGCAGGGTTGTAAGCCAGCCTTTGGTTGATGGTTTGATTTTTGTTATACAAATCGTAATCATAGAATAATCTGTAACAGCAATCAATAGAACATAGTAATAACCTCAGAAGGTTTTCAGAGGATAATTTACAGGACTTGTAAGAACTGTAAGCCAACACTTCAATAATCTAAAGCAGGTGTTACTGATGTGTACATTCAGCACAGTCACCACTGGAGGGTGCTGCTTACTTTAAAAATAAGTGGTGCTGCATGTTGCAAAAGTTTAAGTATTTAAGGATTTCAATGTTAATGTGTATATTTTGTTGTTTGCACATAGATATCTATGTGTGCATGATTTCCTATGCCCATAACGTGGCGGCTCAGGGGAAATACATCGCCATTGCAAGTACCACTGTGGAAACATCTGATCCTGAAGCTGAAATCGAACCTGCTCTGGAACTCCTTGAGCCTATTGATCAAAAGTCAGTTTTTTCTGAAACCTACATTTCTATGCTTTCTATGCCTGGTATTTTTGACTCTGTGTTAGTGAAGACTTTTACTAGTATTATGTAGATTGCAAGATTTTGTTATTTAACTCTTTGAGAAATGGTTGTTTGACAATTGAAATAGCTGTCACACATACAGAATGCAAAGCTGCTTTTACGGTATACCTCAGTTTCACTTCTCCTCTCTTTAAGAACAAACCACGTGTGATGTCCCAGAGACACAGATAAGATATTCTTCTTATGAGTTGAGTGCTCACAGAACCAGGTGCACTCAGTCATTTTTAAAGATATGATTAATGGAAATCATATAGATCTTCCCATAAAGAATGGAAATAGAAATAGACCTAGCAGTAGGGTCCAAAATTAACATTTGACCTCCCCATGGTGGGCAGTGTTGGGTTTAATCTGATTACAACTATAATTAGTTATAGTAATTTAATTACTTTTAAGACAAAAAAAAGTAGTGTAATACATAACAATTTAAATTATTGTTTATATTCATTTTTATATTTGATATATTTTATATTGTTTATGTTAAATATGATCAGATTACTTTTACTGACTTTTAGTAAACAGTAATTACTTTTCAGTACATTACAAAAAATATTGTTTATGTAGAAAACATTTAGAGCATGAATTATATTCATATGTTCATCTGTTTGTGTTTTTGTGACAGTTGAAGGGACAACGAAAATGTATGAGGAAATATACTTTATTTTGAATATTTGAATTATTTAGAGTCGTTGAGCAAAAAGCTAACTTTGCTGTAAATATTGTTTTAGAAAGTAACCTAAAAGGAAAGTACCTAGTAATGTGAGTCCTTTTTGATGAATTAATAAGTAAACAGGGTCAGAAATTAAGGGTGGCTCAGGGCAAAAAATGCCACTGTAAGTCACAAAATGGCCCCCGAAATTCAAAATATACAAAATTGCTATATTGTATATAGTATGAGTTGATGTTGATTGAATTTATGTTTAAGAAATTCTCAATCTATACATTCATATTTGTGTTAATCGAGGATTGATTGCATTTAAGTATTTCACATATAAGGACAACACCATACATTTTTATTTGGTTAGAAATAAATGCCTTAAAAAAGGTTCAAAATGCCCCTGAAAATCAAATCAAGGGGGCAAATATTACACCTAATGCAAAAGTTAATTTCTTTACTTGCATATTTGTGACAAACAGTGTAGGTCATTTTTTCACTCACAGCATCACATATGAGATGAACCAGTCTCTGTCTCTCATTAAACTGTACTTGTCACAAAAGCCTGAAGACATTGTGATTTTGTTCCTCATATTTCACTTTGATGGCTTAATGCAAAAAAATATATATTCCATATTTAACATACTAGATGGTGTTTTTACGTTTTGTTAAAGTTCCTAATAAAGTTACATGCCAACTGGTGAATACGTTTACTACAAAAAATATACTGCAATTTACTTTGATGAGTGTTAATTTTGGACCTCCCCAGCAGTGTTTAAGATGGTTCTTAAAACACATATCATATGAATTATGTTAGACATCTAAGGCATGTTAAAAAATTGATGTTAGAAAACATATACAATACTTTTTAAGACAATATTTCATTTTGTATTTCATTTTATTTTTTCAGGTTTGTGGCCATCAGTGACATGTATGACCCCACAGATGATGGCTCAGAGAGTCAGGTCAGTTGAACTTGTATATCCATTTCTTCTTCAACAAGATACTTCTGTGCTTATATCGGTTATATAAAAGATCTGGGTGTAGCTCAGAACTATTTTGGTGCTCTTTTGATAGGTATTTGCATCACGGTCTTATGATGCCACCACTCACTTCGAAACAACTTGTAATGACATCAAAGATATCTACAAGCGAATGACAGGAAGCGACTTCGACTTTGAGAATATGAAGCGCAAACAGAATGATGTCTTTGGGGAGGACGAGCAGTGAGGGGTTGAGAGGGTATGGGGGTGGGGGTGGTGAGGACATGATCTAAGGGCAGATTGGTGAGATAGGGCTGGTTGGATTTGCAATGTGATCCCAGAAGCATTTCTTTATATTCATAGGTAAAATGTGGTTCTATCATATGTACATTTTCAGATGCTTGCATAGAGACTGAAACGTACAACATTGACATATTGACAGCATTTAAAACTTAAACACTTTTATGACTGGATTACAGTGTATGAATCCTTTGGGGTTAAAAAAAACCTGCAACAGTTATGATTGCACACAGACATGTCAGGAAATGAGTGAAACACATAAATATTACACTGTAACATCAACAGTGTGCAACTTGTATTTTATAGTTGTTGAGCTGTAACGGCAATTAAATTCAGCCATAAAAAGAGTGGGAATAATTATACTATCAGTAATCCCATCTGGATGTTATTTATACATAGATATGCCATTCAAAAGGTCTTTATCAGACAATGCTTCTTTGACATTCTCTCATAAAAGCGCTTATGTTTTAGGTGTTGTGAAGACGCTTACATTGTGCGTTTCAGTGTCTGTCCAAACATACAAAAATGTGTGTTAATGTGACATTCAAATATCTTCGATATACTGAGATAACCTTGGAATTTGATATACATGGTCTGGGTTTGGATGTTATGGAGCACAGAATAGAAAGTACTGCAATGTTGTAAATCTCTTTCAACTGTCCTTATCTTTTCCACAATGTTCTTTGTTCATTGTCTCCACACCCACCTGTGACTTTGTTTAGATATATACAGTTCAGCACACAGACACAATGCTCTATTTCCCACATTCCGTAACTCACTTATCTGCACTACAAAGTGGGCTCACAGTGACATGCTATTTTAGATTCTTATTGCACACATTCCGTAACTCACCTATCTGCACTACAAAGTGGGCTCACAGTGACATGCTATTTTAGATTCTTATTAACGCAGTATGCATTGTTTTGTGCAAAAATCCCGTTGAAGTAGAAACACGAGTCTTTTATTTTTTTTTCTTCTTTTTCTTTTTTTTTTGGACATATACATGTGAACAAATCCTTGAATATTGAAGGAAATGTAATATAATTTCTTATGAACTTAAGTGAATTGTCCCCAAGCATTTCCCCCTACAGATTTGTTGGTTGGAAGCAGTACTCAGCAGTTCCACATTATTTGAGTCTTCAGACTGTTAGTTTTGCTCACTTTGACTTAAACAGCTCCATTATAACAGTAGCCTTCCAGGAAAGTGTCATTCACAAAACATTTAGTAAAATCATCAAACACCAATCATTAATATTATACACTATGGTTTGAGACCTGGAAAAGGATGTAATATGACATTAATTATATTTACAAACACGGAAGCTAGAAAATAAATTTCTCTTGGGTGTATCCTGCAATCAAAATCCATTTCACACAATGTTGTAGTATTGAACCGACAGAGATCCATTTTAATAGATCTAACTCTCATTTCTACCACTAAATGGTTGTTAAATATATTTAACTTTTTATGGGTGGCTATTTTTTGGCAACTAAATTGAATGAGATGTATAATATGCAGTATAGATGTGAATCGTAAGCCATTAGCTTTACAGTAACTACTTTAAAGTCTTTGTGCTAACTTGAAAACACTGTAAGGCATCACAATTCCTAATGATTTTGGTCTACAATGTCTAGTTATTATGAAAGATTTAGATTTTTTTTGAGTAAAGGCTGATAGAGTCAACTGATATTAAATTAAATTATTGCAAAAATTCTACATGGATCTATCATGATCAGTTTACAGTTTGTAACAGGAAGTAGTTAAGGCAGAATGAATCAATCTGAAACTTAAAAAGAGTGGAAGCAATTTTCATTACAATAGCTGCAACAGTTTATGATAATGTGAATGTATTGAGTATCAGATCCTTTGGTATGTAATATTAACCAAATCCTTTGGCATTCCGGCTTTTGTAAACTAGGCTGGCCCCGGTCTAAAACCTGAGAACACCTACTAATACAAATGTGCTCTGACTTGACAATTGCTATGAACACTATGCCTCTTCTTGTGAACTGTTAAGAATATTACTGTACCATGCAATGAAAATGCATCAATGTTTATTTTTAATCAGTGATTGACACTTATAGTCTCTGAATTTACTCTTGGCTGTTAGAAATCGACTGACTTTTGACAAAAGACTGATAATTTTCACCCATATTCATGTTGTCTTAATCATGCTCATTTTTGCTTTCAGATTATTTCTATTGCCATAAGTAGTTATAGTGGACAATATTCTACTGGACCAGCTAATCATGATGTGTCATTTGAACACTTGCTGTACTGCTATCATGTAGAATATGCAAGCATTGACGTATGTCATGCTTTGTTTTTTTATATTCACCTTGCTGAGAAAAGCCTCTGACGATTTTTCCAAAGTCACTTATGGCCTTATAGATTCACATAGAACCATACAATTCTTGAACTTTCTTCTTTAATGCACACAATTAGATCAAAATAACAATGATAACTGGAATTTAATAGAATTAAGCATCACTGTTTGGCGTTCTCTTTTGCACCTCTCCAACATATTGTTGCATATGTTTGGATTAAGTGTATTACTGTTATATTTTACTGTATTTATTTTTATTTTGTCTTTTATTTTCATTGTTGAAACACCATAACTAAACATCTTAAAAACTGACACACAAACCTGATGACTTTAAATTGTGAATTTCATCTCGTGTTTGAGCAGTCTTGTGCAACAAAAATAAATATGAATACAATGAAACTCAAAACTTTTCTTTGGTTAAATTTGATTATTGGCACACATGAAGGCAGCCTTTGCTTACTAACATGATGAAGAGCAGCCAATTTAAATTATTTTATATGGAAGCATATATACACAAATGTTTATGCCAACTTAATGGAAGCTTAGAAAAAATATTTCTTTATTCTTAAGAAATGTTTTTGATTCCCTGTCTTTTAAAGTCATATCACAGTGAGAATATTAAATATCTCCTTGGTAAAATGTTAATTTGTTATGCCTATACCATTCTGTTAAAAATGCACTATTTTCACCATTAATTGATTTTGCAAGCAGTACAACACATCCTTCACAGCTTATGTATAGTCCCTCACTTGTTCTGATGTTTGTTCACTGTCAGTCAGCAGAAGAGTGTTCCAAGAGTGTGCTTTTTGTACCTATGGTAATTCTGCAGATATGGAGATCTGAGCTACAACTGGGTCTTATCTATTGGTGATCCACAACATAGCTCTGGCAGGAGTGGCCCAGAAGTCTCTTTACATCTACCTTAGGGACTACCCATCATTGGGCTGAGTGTCGCTTCAGAATTTTGTCCTGTAGGGTGACAGGAACATGCTCATCTCCTTTCTTGAGCAGGCCCATGGCCAGCTAACTATTCTTGTTTGTTTGTGCTTGATGGAGACCAGCTCGTCTGTTAACCTTATCACCCCTACAATTATATAAATCTTCAGTTTTTGCAATCTTGTAAAAAACAATAAAAGCATAAACAGCTAAAGGAGGATAGAAGTCATAATAATTAGCGTGAGATGATAAAATCGTAAGAAATTTAACCAACTGGCTCATGCATAATCATTCGACATTTACTCCCATAGAGGAAAAATGATAGAACCAATAAAGTTGATATGATTTTTCCTAATTTTAACCCCTACTCTTTACATTTGCATTTACATTTATGCATTTGGCAGACGCTTTTATCCAAAGCGACTTACAGTGCACTTATTACAGGGACAATCCCCCCGGAGCAACCTGGAGTTAAGTGCCTTACTCAAGGACACAATGGTGGTGGCTGTAGGGATCGAACCAGCAACCTTCTGATTAACAGTTGTTAAAACCTTCTGATTAACAGTTATGTGCTTTAGATCACTACAACACCACCAATACTCTTAACCTAAACCTGACCATAAAGTCAAACCCCTTACCAAACCCTAAACTTAGCAATGATTTTAATAGGAAAATAACTTTTGTCCAACACAGAGGAAAGAAAACATTGGGTTTGGAAATACTAACATACAGTATAGGTGCATCGCTGCAATGTGTTTATTGTGCTTATTTAGATTCCCTCCTCACTAACCTTACCTAAACATTTGCCATGGTTTTACTACAGTAACCATAGCATGGTATTTTGTAGTAAAATAATAGTAATCACACAATTAAACATGGTTACAATATTAATAACATATTACTGTAGTAAAACCTAGGGTAATTGCATTACAACTATGGCTTCTGCCAAAAATATGGTTACTATAATATTACACTGTAAAACGTCCTGGTTAATTTCGTAACATCCATTCCCTAATGGAGGGAATGAGATGTTGTGTCGATGTAGTGACACTAGGGGACTCCCTTGGGAGCCCCAAACACCTATGATTTTTGAGAATAGGCCAATGGGAATTGGCAAGTGGAATTTGCATGCCACTCTCCGGACATACAGGTATAAAAGGAGCTGACTCGCAAACCAACATTCAGGTTTTGTGCTGAGGAGCCGAGACAGGGTCCCAGCCATTTCAGCGGGTAGTTCAGTGTTGTGGCAGGAGGGACACAACGTCTTGTTCCCTTCATCAGGTCCAGTGGGACCACCATTCTCCTCCTGAATGACTCTTCAGCAGTTCAGCTCCAACTGCATGCACTTGCTGATGAGGCACGCCATCATTGAGACTGAGTCTAACTCAAACCTGAGAAAAGAGATGCTCTGTACCGTGGAGAGCTTGCTCTTTTCCCAGTTGACCCGAAGCCCCAACTGGCTGAGGTGCCTGAGCACCAGGTCCCTGTGTGCACACAACACGTCTTGAGAGTGAGCTAGAATCAGCCATTCATCGAGATAGTTGAGGATGCTAATGCTCTCCTCCGTTAGCGGGGCAAGGGCTGCCTCTGCGACTTTTGAGAAGACCTTTTGGGACAGACCGAAGGGGAGGACCTTGTACTGGTACGCCTGGCCCTCTAAGGTGAACCGCAGAAAGGGCCAGTGCCAAGGTAAAATCGAGACATGGAAGTTCAGGTCTACTGCCGTGAACCTGGCCGAAGCCCAACGCCTTTATTGTGTACTATGAAGTAGGGGCTGTAGAACCCCTTCTTCACCTCGGCTGGATGGACAGGCTCTTTCACGTCCTTCCGCAGAAGGGTCGCAAAATTGTGGCCCTTAAATTGTGGGTACCGCATCCCCTTCGGGGTGCGGCGAACACCAAATAAATGGGAACAAAAGATTCTCCTCCCAGCCCTCCACCAGGGGACGGAAATATTATTAACAGTACTTTAAATCCAGATTTACTTGCATTTAGAAAAAATAACGAACCATGTCCCCAGTTTATTGTTTATTGTCCAAGGAGCTTGCAAACAACTTTTTTAAACCTGTTAAAATAATACACTTATAAACCAACACCTGACATTTACAGATAAGCCGGTTTCCGCAAAAAAGTAAAAGGTACTGCTCCTGTTTATTTACAGTAGAGGACCGTTTACAGTTTGCCAGTTTACTACTGTAGCTCTGGTATAAGTACAGATTTGCAGAAAACAGGCTCAACCCTCACACTGAATATAGTAACCAAAGGTCTATATTTTATTTTTATATTTCGTATGCGTGTGAAAAACTTTAGTTATATTAAATAATGTTAGGGATACCCACTTTTTTAATAACAAAATAAAGATATGCAGCTTTAAAAGTGATATTTTCAAATCACAGAAAGATCTGTTATCCAATTCATGCACTAATTTCCACCCGAGGCATAGAGCATGATAAGGTCTTTCAAAAGCTTCTCACACTGGGCAGGATGTGGTCATTAACAAGATTAGCAAGGCTGCAGACAGACTTAACGTACCAGGTTCATGCTTGATTCTTCATGTCCCTGATCTCAGATTGTTTCCGGATCACCAGGTGTCATTGATATCATGGCCTTAATACTGTTATATCCTCCTCTGTAAAACGTTTGTGCTAAATTGGCCTCACTAAACATATTATCTTTTGCACATACTATTTGATGAATACATAGGCTACTTAAAAAAAAAACATGTTGAGATGCAGTATAACATCATATGTGGTGCAGCATGTCATTGCTCGCAAAAAAACAGATGCATGAATGCTTTCATATGTGCTTGCACATAACCACCAATTCTCTTTTACCTGTATCCACCATATTTTGCAACAGAAAACAGCACCTGCATTTCCAGCTAATGAGACAAAGATAAGCTGACCGTAGTGTAAAAAAAACCTGTTGTTTTTACAAAAAATATTTGGCGGCTGTGGTTACCTGAATAATTAAAATTAAAATGTAAACCTCTTTACAGAACAACCTGTACAATTTACAGTTTAAAATGGTTGTAATTTACACGCTGTTGTAACAATCTGTTGTTTACTTTATGAGGTATTTGTCAATCACTGTAGTAACTACAGAAGGGCGCATGATGACATGAAGTTCATCAATAGTGTCTGTTGTTTACTTTATGAGGTATTTGTCAATCACTGTAGTAACTACAAAAGGGCGCATGATGACATGAAGTTCATCAATAGTGTCTGTTGTTTACTTTATGAGGTATTTGTCAATCACTGTAGTAACTACAAAGGGCGCATGATGACATGAAGTTCATCAATAGTGTCTGTTGTTTACTTTATGAGGTATTTGTCAATCACTGTAGTAACTACAAAGGGCGCATGATGACATGAAGTTCATCAATAGTGTCTGTTGTTTACTTTATGAGGTATTTGTCAATCACTGTAGTAACTACAAAGGGCGCATGATGACATGAAGTTCATCAATAGTGTCTGTTGTTTACTTTATGAGGTATTTGTCAATCACTGTAGTAACTACAAAAGGGCGCATGATGACATGAAGTTCATCAATAGTGTCTGTTGTTTACTTTATGAGGTATTTGTCAATCACTGTAGTAACTACAGAGGGGCACATGATGACATGAAGTTCATCAATAGTGTCTGTTGTTTACTTTATGAGGTATTTGTCAATCACTGTAGTAACTACAGAAGGGCACATGATGACATGAAGTTCATCAATAGCATCTTTTCCAGGAGCAATAACCAATAAACATTTAGAGACAGTGCTCAGTGTCACTCACACAAACACTAAACACCATCAGGGTAACACATGTGAAATTAAAATAATACAATAAACATGAACTAAATTACATCAAATATAACACAGAACACCCCAGTGTACTTAACTGATATTAAAAACAAGAAGAAACATAACTATTCCCATAAAATATAATGAAATGTAATGGGTCACGCAGGGAATTGTGGGAACGCCTGATTACTGTTTTTTTACTGTAATTCTAACAATAATTTACTGTAAAAAGTACATGTACTCTCTTGTTCTTTTTACCATAAATTTTACAGGAAAATCTTACTTTTTACACTTAAATAATTTAATTTTGACATCATTTTCTTGTAAAAACTACTGTATTGACTTTTAAAATATATTAAAACATTTTACTGTATATTTTACAGTTAATATTTGTTTATCAATTAACATTTTATTTCTGTAGCATTTTTACACTATTTTACTGTTAAAATTACTGAATGTTTTTATAGTGAGGTGTAAATAACTAGAAGGCTATAATACCAGAATCTAGTCATATGAGTTTATCACACAACCAAAGGATGTACAGCAGAATTATGTGCCAATGTCAGATCATTTTCTAACGTCATCATTTATAGTAAAAGAGTAATTCAATCATTTACTTGTTACTGTGTATTGAAGAGACGGCAAAAAATCGGCTTCTCTCTTTACCGAAATTGAAAGACGATGCAGTCTTTCTTGTTTCCATATAACCCTCCTTTCATATGTACCTACATAACCTCCGATGATGTTTCATAAGCCATGCTGAATGCTGATATGCGTGTCTGTTTACTATGCACCACTAAGAAAGAGAGAATGTTCTCCGACAAGAAAAGAGAGAATAATGCATTTATGAGTTTGTCAAGATGAAATAAAATGCAGTTTTGGTGCAAAGAAAGTTGATTGTGTAAAGTTTGGGGACGACTTTCCTGTCAGCACCTGATTTCATTAATTCTGCCTGTGCAACAGTGTGTGATAAAACGATTGCAAAATGCGATAAACAGTAAAACTATAGACTATGCACTTAAAACAAATGAGTTTATGAAAATCACAATTCATGATAATAATAAGTCAACATTTATTTCCAGCCTGTAATATAATGCAGCACAATGTAGTGTTTTTGTATAGCTAAATTAGCTGGAAGTTGCTGATACCAGAAGTGGTCCACATTCTAGGTTGATAATGGTGGTGCCGTATAGTTTCGCTAAAAAATGAGGTGGATACAGTGACACAGTCTGTGAAAACCCAGCTTAAGTAATTTTTTGGTGATTCACGGTTTTCTACATAAAATCATCCTACAGCCTGTAAAAATCATTCTGTAAAAATATAACCTTGATATCTTTAATATTGACTGAGTAAGGCTATGTCAATATTTTGCTGAATGTCAAGCTTAGAGCATCATGTTTTTGAGAAATTCCAATTTAAAAACAAGCTTATATTTAAAACAGCTACACATTTGAACCATAATTATCCTGATGATGTGCCATATACCACCTTAAAGCTGAGATTCTCCCATTTTCAGTGATGACACATGTATGCTGGGAAAATTCTTAAAGTTTTGTAAAACAGGCCTATTTATTATGATGCACATGTCCAAAAAGCATAAAAACATTTAAACGAATGGGGTACCACAAGAGCTTGATTGTAGCAACACTTACCAAGTAAATTCTTTATTAGTAAAATTAAATATCAGTAGAAAATATAATTAATATATAAATCAATTAATATATACAATATTATAATATAGAAAATCTCATTCTCTTACTGGACTTTTGTGTAACATTTGGAGTAAATTGGAGTAAAAAAAAAAAAAATTTTGTTCAAGAGATAGTTCACCCAAAAATGAAAATTGTCATCATTTACTGACCCTCAAATTGTTCCAAATCTGAAGATATTTTGAAGAATGTTGGTAATCAAACAGTTGAAGGTAGCCATTGGCTGCCATAGAAAAAAAAATACTATGGAAATCAATGGTTACCGTCAACTCTGGTTACCAACATTCTTCAAAATATCTTCTTTTGTGTTCAACAGAAGAAAGAAACTCATACAGGTTTGGAACAACATAAGGGTGAGTAAATGATGTCAGAATTTTCATTTTTGGGTAAACTATCCTTTTAACAGGTCAGTCTCAATCTTTGTATACACAGAACCACACACTCTAAAATTGTCATAGCAAAATATTTTGATAATTTCAGGGATTCTATTCACAAAAGTGTCATTTTTGGTATTAAAACGTCTAAAATGAGTATAAAAAAACTAACAAAAACGGTTTAATCATAAATTTTTGGGCAATTCCAAGATTAATATCATACAAGCCATTTTCTGTTCCTGCTCGCGCTTCATAGGTGCCATGTCAGATGGTTAATTCATCAACCCCACGCATCAGCATCCAGGAAACGAATTGTTTTGACACGTAGCAGGCCTAAAATGTACTTAAAATAAGATTAATATTAGTGAAAAAACAAATAAGATTAAAATATCGGCGATGACACGAACAAATCTCAACAGACAACAGAAAGTTTTTGCCTTAACTGATGTTGATCAGATTGTCGCTCGTGCGAATTGATATTAAGTTCTATTTACACTTTCTAATAAGTCGAATAAGGTAGAAAAGAAGTTCCTGAACCGAATTATACAAGAATCAGCAGGTGTTTTGCGCAGAATTAAACCCAGAGACGATTGAAATCAATGTAT
The DNA here is from genome assembly GCF_025860055.1 of Xyrauchen texanus. Taxonomy (NCBI): domain Eukaryota; kingdom Metazoa; phylum Chordata; class Actinopteri; order Cypriniformes; family Catostomidae; genus Xyrauchen; species Xyrauchen texanus. The sequence continues at coordinate 23,850,714 of NC_068310.1, read as the reverse complement.
AGGAAGCCCACATCCGGTATTCTTTTGCGCAAAATTATAAAACGTAGTGTCAATAAAATAATGAATTTCAGTTTTTGTTATGTTATAAATGAAAATGTGAGTATTTTATCTCAAATCCCTTGGTATAATATATAATTTACTGAAAAAAATACACATTACCTTTCCGTCATTTTTATGGCTATGGCTAATTTGACGCTCTTAATCTCACAATTAGATTATGCGACTTTATTCGGGGTTTCACAGACGGGTTAGATTCTAAAAACACCGCTGAAAATACATTTGGCATTTTTCCATTTTAATAATACTTTAACAAGTGCTTTAAATGTTTCACAATTTTTTTTTTTCAGTATGTTTTTATATTAAAAAAAAAATATATATATATATATATATATATATATATATATATATATATATATATATATATATATATATATATATATATATATATATATATACATATTTTAATTTAAATTTGATTGGGCTTTTGCCACATTTATTTATAAATTTACAGAGATAGTGTAAAGTAGACAAAAAGCATGGTTACATAGACTAAGTTGAGGTCATTCTTTTTTATTTTTCCTCATTTAAAAAGTTTTACTAAAGAAACGAATAGTAATTTTGAAACGTAGGCCTATGTATAAAATTACGACCACTCATGTGAGATGAAGGATTCAGTCATATCAGTAACCTTATAAAAGCGCTTTTATTCTACATGGAGCAGAGGCGCGCCATGGGGGTTGCCATGCTAGCATCACATGACCAGTGGATTACTACTTGCTTAATCTCAGTAACTGCCCTGTTATTGGACACTTTCATTCATGGATTAAATTAATCTTGGCATACTGTGCATAGTTAATTTCCACAATGGCATCTGTAACTGAAAACTACTGTGTTTGACTGATGCAGCATCCAGGTCACTAGGTGTCAGTGTATGCCATATTTTGACATACTTCAAAAAATTACTGAGTGCACCTTTAAATATTCTATATATTTGCATTCAAACATCAAGACACAGGTTCTCTTTAACACAGTGTTTTATGAAAGGCTCTCAGTGTCCCCTATTTGAATTTATATGTCTCTTTGCAGTGGGTTTAGTCAGGAACCCCATTGCTGATCAGGGAGGGGAATAGATCCCTCAAACTGTACAACTTTAACCTTGGAGTGTTGGAGACAGGGAGAGAGCAGTTCTAAAAGCAAGAAAGCCTTAGTTCACTGGTGGAAACCCCAATGTCTTCAAGCTTTCACCTTCTCCAAGTATGGATTGACAAATCTGGTGGTGTCGTTTTGCTTTTAGCAGCCCATGCTGAAGCATCAGCTGTGAGCGTATGTTTTAATTGTTTTTGATGACACTTACCGTGGCCATAACCACATGTGTTGCTGCATGTGGGACAGATATAAACAAGCTCTATGTAGCAAGCTTTATAGCTAAATGTATAAATAAAGTTTGTCAAGATGAACTTTTATGTGGTCTTGACAAAGCCTGGATTGAATGTATAAACTATATAGGCAAAGTTTGTCAAGACTTAAGGCTTGAAGGTTTTACAAAACTTACAGTAAGACAGACGAACCGATGGATGGATGGATGGATAGAAAGAAAGCAAGAAAAGAGAGATATTCTGTTGGCCAGTTTGATCATGCTGTTATTCCAGAATAGACTAAAGATCTGTAGGTTTTGCAGTGTTGTAGTCAAGGCCACCTCATCTGAGTGCTGGCCGAGATCAGAGTAAGTCGAATCCGAGTCAAAAACGAGACTGTGTTATATGTATAGTTAAAGTTTAAACAACTGTTGGCTCTAGGCTCATATATCAAAAATACCTCACTATTTGCTACAACATAAGTTGGTTAAACAATATTACCAGTCAAGAATAAAAATTAAGGAAATGCCACATGGTTAAGTGAACACAATTGTATTACAATCACAACATGTGTTAACAATTTGTCAGTGAAAAACAAAATTATTGGTGTAAGGTGCTTCTGTGGCTTAGCATGGCAATATGCAGGGTTGGGGAGTAACAAATACATTTAGAATAAGTTACTGACTTTGAGTAATCTATTGGAATACATTACAAATGATATTTTACAGCATGTATTCTGTAATCTGTAGTGGAATACATTTGAAAAGTATCCCTCCCAACCCTGGCAATACAAATTACCGTCTTCATTGTACTATTATTATTCTATTCATTGTAAGTCAAGTAAACTTTTGCTATACACAAAATACAGTATTAAAACTAAAATGGAGATAAAAACCTAACAATAATGTATTAAATATGGCATACTGTTTATGCAGAATCTAAACCTTTATTTTCAATTAGCTAACAAATGCATTTTCCATTCATTTTAAGTCAAGTAAGCATTTCTGCTTTCCTCTGCCTGTGGGATTTCATTTCAGTTATTACACACAAAAACCTCAATTATTTATTTATTGCAAACCATTCAAATAACACTGAGAGATTTTTTTCTTCAGTATATGTAACATTCATGTAATTAATGGCTAAAAAACAAGACACAGTGCAAGGAATAGAGCAGAACACAGTTTTTAACAGTGGACGTTCTTTTAAATTGAAGAACTTAAAAATAATTATGACCCTCCTGCATGAGATGGTGAAGACACAGCGATATGTGGCGCAATGTTCAAATACATCTGTTTAGCACATAAAAACAAAAAAACAGAATGATGGATGCAAAAATGCGTTTGGTGTGAACAGCCCTTATTCACACGGCACAGCACCAGATGAATTTTCTCAAAGTTACCTCTTAAAAAAATAATCTTCTTAAATATCCACTTCATCCAGCGATCTGTTTTTCTCTGTGTTCTTAAATATCCCGATCCTGTTTTAATGAGTATGAAACTTCTGCAAATTATTCAGTGAGATATCAATCAGAACAGAACAAATTGGAGTAGCTAATTGATTCAAACATTTTGCTAATACTTTAACCAATTCACTGAAAGGAGCCAACTCAAAAGAATGATTCATTCATGAATCCGGCAATACTTGTTCTGATACTACACAGCCTACAGAAATAAGGTACACTTGTCAAGATGGCTGATATTGTCCATCAGAGAAATGTTTGTCAGAGAAGACAAGGTGCTCATGGTATATTTATGAAGGGCTCAACTGGCCTCGGGGTAAAGACAGAGTCAAGGCCGAGTCCAAATATTCGAGTCCATGCAAGACCAGGACCATAAAAATATGGTCCCGAGACTGAGTCCAAGACCGTGTCTGGTTTTGAGTACTACAGCACTGAGGTTTGGGGGATGTAGCTTGAAAGCTCTACGAGGAGTTAATTTGGTCTTGGTTTAGGGATTTGAAAAAAAAGAAGAAAAAAAAAACTAATCCAAGTTTGCAGAATAACAGTATGTTGAAAAAAAATATATTTTGTGGTGAAGTAAATCTAGCAGAAAAGATTGAGTACTTTTTACATTGAATAAGTTAGTTCAAGCATGAACTTGAAAATCTTAAGTAAATTCAACTTTTGTTTTTAATACAACTATGTTAAAATAAATGCTTCAGGTTATAAGTAAATATTATTTATGATTTTTTGTGATTTTTACAATGCATTATTATGTATCAATCATAAAGTAGAAAACCATGTCATATTTGCTAATTTGAGTAAATTGTACTTGTAAATTAAATAAGTAGATTTACCTAACTGATTCCAGCATGCACTGGGCTTGAATAATTAATAAACTTCTACGGTTTCATTCCATGCAGTTTTTATCATCGTGTTTTGTGCAACAAACTGTTGGGATCCTACTGCCAGTAATGCAAAATGATGTTGACTAATAGACTATATAGCTTGCATGGAGATTTCCTGTGGAATGCTTCCATATGTAATGCGGTACAATATTTTTCACGTTATTAGTAAAAGTTCAAAATGTGAAATGTTCTAGTAAAATGTTCATTTACATTTCATTAAGCTTACTTCAATGCCATGTTCAAAAGATTTTTAAGTAAAAGTTACTGAACAGTTTGTTACATTTACTCTCTCATTACAATCAATATTATGTCATAAAATTAAACAGATTTTACTTAATTTTAAACCATAAAAATGTACTTTGAAAAACTGTGTGCAAAAACTAGTAAATGAAAAATTAAGTAAATCTTACTCGTAATTTTTTCCTGTGTATTTTTGTTAGGAGAGAAAAAAATCACAAAATAACTGTCCAATGTGTTTAGAATTGTTTATAGAACTAATGTATAATCTATATCATACTCACAGTCGTGCTGTTATACTGAATATCAGAATGGCTGAGGCCACACAACAGCGCTGTTGCCTGTTCCCATTCCATCCCTCCTTAACAATCAGTTTATTTGTCACTCACTAGCACTGTCACAGCGGGTTCTCCTGCAAAAGTCCTTCAGAAATATGTCCATCATCAGAAAAGAAAAACAGATAACTGTAACTGTTGAGCCCAGAGCTCTGACATAAATTGTGTGATGTACATATGTTTCAGATGCTCATTTTAATGTAACTGAACCAGAGAATCTGGTGCATTCTCTCCAAACCCTTGCTTGGTATGTGTCATAACACTTTGTGGTTGTATTGACACTGATATTATGTCTTCTGTCATAAAAACTGGTTACTGTGTGTTTGTGAGTTGTTCTTTATGTTGGATCTGGAGCATGCCATAACTGTAATATAGTTTTTTATGTGTCAATTAATTTAATTTAATAAACTCTTAGTTATGAAATAATGAATTCTTCTGAATTTGCTGCATGTATTGGTAGATACACTCACCTAAAGGATTATTAGGAACACCTGTTCAATTTCTCATTAATGCAATTATCTAATCAACCAATCACATGGCAGTTGCTTCAATGCATTTAGGGGTGTGGTCCTGGTCAAGACAATCTCCTGAAATCCAAACTGAATGTCAGAATGGGAAAGAAAGGTGATTTAAGCAATTTTGAGCATGGCATGGTTGTTGGTGCCAGACGGGCCGGTCTGAGTATTTCATAATCTGCTCAGTTACTGGGATTTTCACGCACAACCATTTCTAGGGTTTACAAAGAATGGTGTGAAAAGGGAAAAACATCCAGTATGCGGCAGTCCTGTGGGCGAAAAGGCCTTGTTGATGCTAGAGGTCAGAGGAGAATGGGCCGACTGATTCAAGCTGATAGAAGAGCAACTTTGCCTGAAATAACCACTCATTACAACCGAGGTATGCAGCAAAGCATTTGTGAAGCCACAACACGCACAACCTTGAGGCGGATGGGCTACAACAGCAGAAGACCCCACCGGGTACCACTCATCTCCACTACAAATAGGAAAAAGAGGCTACAATTTGCAAGAGCTCACCAAAATTGGACAGTTGAAGACTGGAAAAATGTTGCCTGGTCTGATGAGTCTCGATTTCTGTTGAGACATTCAGATGGTAGAGTCAGAATTTGGCGTAAACAGAATGAGAACATGGATCCATCATGCCTTGTTACCACTGTGCAGGCTGCTGGTGGTGGTGTAATGGTGTTGGGGATGTTTTCTTGGCACACTTTAGGCCCCTTAGTGCCAATTGGGCATCGTTTTAATGCCACGGCCTACCTGAGCATTGTTTCTGACCATGTCCATCCCTTTATGGCCACCATGTACCCCATCCTCTGATGGCTACTTCCAGCAGGATAATGCACCATGTCACAAAGCTCGAATCATTTCAAATTGGTTTCTTGAACATGACAATGAGTTCACTGTACTAAAATGGCCCCCACAGTCACCAGATCTCAACCCAATAGAGCATCTTTGGGATGTGGTGGAACGGGAGCTTCGTGCCCTGGATGTGCATCCCACAAATCTCCATCAACTGCAAGATGCTATCCTATCAATATGGGCCAACATTTCTAAAGAATGCTTTCAGCACCTTGTTGAATCAATGCCACGTAGAATTAAGGCAGTTCTGAAGGTGAAAGGGGGTCAAACACAGTATTAGTATGGTGTTCCTAATAATCCTTTAGGTGAGTGTATATTGGGCAACTGTTCTTTCAGTCATTGTCAATTAGGTCTATCAGTGTGGTCAATCAATCTTACAATGTTTAGGTATAATTATTGATTCATAATTCAAATGTACCACAGTTTCAATATAAGGAGCTATTTTTATCTGATTTAACCCTTAAAAATTACTCATATTTGTGGTCAGGTTACATTAGTAACATTAAATAATGTTTTTGACAAAAAAATAAAATCATGTTATTGTTGCCAAATTAGGCAAATTTACCCAACCAAGTTTACTGTGTAAAAATGACTTTATGAACTGAAACACAATCAGAAAAACCACAAAACTGTTTCTCAGAATAAACTTGAGTCATTAAAAAAATATATTTCCTGTCACAAGACGTACATACTGAAATAGAAAGAAAAAACAAAACAAAAAAACAACCACAAGAACAGCCAAGATGCATGAGATAAGAATCACATTCATTCACTGCTAAAAGTCAGGATAAACAGTTATGTGTTCAAGGCAAGTAAAAAAAGGAAATTTATGATACAAAGAATCTCCATTCATACGTAATTAAACTGGATCCGATTTCCTAGCCATGTTCTCTTCTTTTCCCATTACATTGTTATATGGGTGACTCCTCCGCAAGGGAGACAGCAGCAGATTGGCGGGTTCGTCCACACTTTATAAAACATTTCATCAGCAGTTCATCGCTGTTAAAGAGATAAACCAGTGGGTTGATTGCACTATTCATACATGCCAACCCATTACCAACCTGGTTTGCAATGTAAGCATTGGAATACCATCTCTGACATGTGCCCTCCAACTTGGAGATCCGAGTTACCAGGTTGATATTTCTAAAAATATGATAGGGAATGAAACAAATGGAGAACAGCAAGGTCAGGATCACAACCAGCCTAAGGCATCTCAACTTTAAGATGACGTCTGTGTCTTTCTTTGCCATCAGAGTGAAAGCTACATGTCCATAGCAGCAAAGCATTATTAGCAAAGGGATCCAAAATCCAACAACGGCCCTTCCAATGCTGTACTTCAGGTAATCCTTTAAATATTGGTTTGAAGTTGTGTCAAAACATGTTGCTTTGTTACTGGAGGTTTTTACAAAGAACATGTCAGGCAGACATTGAAGAAAAACCCAAATCCAAACCAGGAAAACAATCATCACAGAGTGTCTTGTGGTAATTCTGCCTTTAACTCTCAAAGGGTGGACAATGCCAAGATACCTGTAAACACTGATGCACGTGAGGAAGCCAATACTGCTGTATAGGTTGATAAAGAAACAGAATCGTACAATCTTGCAGAAAACATCTCCAAATATCCATTCACTCTTGTATGCATAGTAAGCCATCAAAAAAGGCAAAGTGAACAGGTACAAAATGTCCGCCAGGCATAGGTTTAGGACAAAGATATTTACATTACCTATTTTTCTCCAGTTATCATACACAGATTTCAGCCCAAAACAGTTGCCAATAAGTCCTAGGGTAAAAACAGCCACATATACTGTGGGTAAAAATATGTGTGTAAAGTCCTTATTGACTGATTTACAGGTATTGTTCCACATCATTTTTTATTTTTGTAGACCATCAGCACACAGCAACAAGTTTCTTCAAACACATTTCTTGGGTGGAGGTTAGCGATGCACAGCGTTCTTGAATTTGAATGTTACAGGAAGTGTGAGCACAGTGACTGACACCTTCACTGAGGCTGCACAACAGAAGTGTTGTGAAGGTAGTCAAATAGGAACTTTGCACCTTGAACTTGAGATTATCTCTGCAGATTATAAAAAAACTGCATTTTATAATGGAAATAATGTTTTAATATTGTCATGAACAGTGTTGGAGAGTAACTAGTTACATGTTACGGTGTTACATAATTTAATGACAAAATGTAACTGTAATCTGTTCCAGTTATTGAGAAAAAATGTGTAATTAAATTAGTTTCTGTTACAATTACAAAGGGGGTTACATCAGAATATTTTCTGTAAAAAGCTTGAATACGTTGAATAATATTAATTTGTCATTTGCTTTATATTTTAAGATAAACAGCTTTTTCCAAGGCATTGTTAGATGCCAGTGTTTCCTGTCATAGCTATGCAAAGATTTAATTTCAAAACCAGTATCATAGCTATTAAACTCTTTCTTGTTATGATTTTAAATCTGCATTTAACCTCAGAATGATGTCAAAGTAAAAAGAGGTGCTAAAGTCTGATTTTGTGGTGGCTGTACTTTAAAATTAAATTATTATAATCTTAATTCAAGTGATAAAGGATTTTGGAAGTCTGACAGTAATCAGTGTTGAGTACTACTGTAAGGTTAACCATGCCTGGTATAAATGTTTAAAAATTATTAACAGTTGAAAACATTTGTAAAAATTTTTGAAAAGTAATCAAAAAGTAAACAAATGTAATCAGTTGAATTACTTTAATAAACTAATTGAAATAGTTACACTACTTATTACATTTTAAATGGGGTAACTTGTAATCTGTAACCTAGTACATTTCCAAAGTAATCTTCCCAACACTGGTCATGAAAGACATTTTAACTCACGATTTGAGTTATTTTGAAACCCTGTAAAAAATGTCATGGACGAAATTAGTTTTTCTTCTATTTCCCTATATTTCTTTTTGTACTGCACAATTTCTGCAAATTAGAGCATAAAATCTTGTCTGCCCTTCCTCAAATAAACAAGTGAGGGCAGCCTTACTCTTCTGTCTGAAGTCTGAGACTCATGTAGTTTTTTTAGGGTGTTGTGCTATTCGGTATGCTATGTGACCACTGTCATTATATATATTAGGGTACAGTGTGTTTTAGGGCAAAACATAGTTTTGAACATGTAATTATCATCTTACATCAACCACTGGCAGCACCCTTATTAAACTGTGTGAACATAGGAAACCATGATAATACCAAAACCATGATGTAATCTTGATATGAATATATACTGTACATTCATTAGATTTTCTATACAGTTTGCTCTAATATATACTTGCTGTAAAACATGTGTTCGCTGGCATTTAATTTATTATCTGGGAATGAGAATCCAAAAAATGAGAAAGATACACGAAACAATTTTCCATCATAATTTGAGACAAAAAAACTAAATATAAAAGTTTTTGCATACATTCTGACAAATAATATTTTTAACTACACGGCTCTGAGGTGGTAAATGACAGTGCAATGCAACTTAAAACATTCCTATTGACAACAAATATTAGCCTTAAAATTTCTGAGTCAGTATTAAAGATGCATAATATAAACATACATACATATATCATAAGTATTTATTTGGCAGGGCGGAGGGTAGGACCGGGTCGTGATTCTGCACACCCGGCCCCTAATTAGGCTAATTAGTCCTCAAGAGGGATAAGGGCCGACTGAAGATGAGAGTGCGACAGAGAGAGAGATTTACGGACAGCTGTCCGTAAGAGACCCCTACCATCCACCAAAAACATGGCGGGATGTTCAGTCCGCCAGTGGCCAGAGAACTGCCTCCGATCTGCCCGGGGAGGCATGGCTGTCGTCCATTAGAGGGTGCAGGAGTGGACGAGGATCAAGCTATGACGTATCGGAGAACCGACAAGTAAATGTTTTTTTTATCTCTCTCCTCTCTCTCTCCAACTGCTCCATGTTGGCCGTTCACTCTTTTTTATGTTTGTTAATTTGGCACGATCCCCGTTACGGCATGTAGATGCCTAATAATTGTTTTTTTGTTTCCCTCCTCTTGTCCCTCCCTCATCCAGGTAGACGGGGATGACCTGCCGGCAGATGGGACAGAACATCTTGCCGGGCGCTCCCCAGCCTGAGAGAATGAGGGAGGCATGTGGCAGGGCGGAGGGTGGGCCGGGTCATGATTCGGCACACCTGGCCCCTAATCAGGCTAATTAGCCCTGGAGAGGGATAAGGGCCGACCGAAGACGGCAGTGCGAGAGAGAGAGAGATTTACGGACAGCTGTCTGACACCTGTGTGTGTTTGTCTTTTTGGTTTATATTGTCAAGCCTGTTCTCGCCTCCTCCTTTCCATTAATCTCTGTACACACGTTTTAAATTATAACATTTTCATGTTACTTTTATCAATGCTAATATAAATGGAATTTATTAAATAGCCACAGTTGTTGTTCACTGGACCCTTTTTACAGACTCTTATTTAGCAGCACAAATCTTAAATCATAAATCAAAAAGCAACTTTTTAATTTTTTATTTTCCTTTTCTCCCAATTTGTAATGCCCAATTCCCACTACTTAGTAGGTCCTCATGTTGGCACGGTTACTCACCTCAATCCGGGTGGTGGAGGACACGTCTCGGTTGCCTCCGCTTCTCTAATGCCTCCGATTGGTTAATCTGTGCATTTTATCACGTGACTCGCTGTGCATGACATCGCGGAGACTCACAGCATGTGGAGGCCCATGCTACTGCCCGTGATCCATGCACAATTAACCACGCGTCCCACTGAGAGCGAGAACCACTAATCGCAAACACGAGGAGGTTACCCCATGTGAATCTACCCTCCTAGCAACCGGGCCAATTTGGTTGCTTAGGAGACCTGGCTGGAGTCACTCAGATATGCCAATTGTTTTTATATTTTATATTATTTATAATATTATAAAATTACTTTATATTAATTATATTTTATAATACTATTATTCATATTGTTACTCTTGAATTAAATTGAAAAAAATCACTTCTGTGATGGGATTTCAAATACAGCTCCTGAGGGAGCTTTATACTTTCTTTGTTGTAATCTCTCATTCATGGCTACATAATGTTATTCTGTGATAGTTTATTAATTTCTGCATTCAAAACCTGGAATGTGAAAAGGGTCCATAGCTATGCACAAAACTGTAAAAGACTGACAGATATACTCTAGCGTAATTGGACAATATTTTTTATATGGTGTAAGAAATGTATTCTTGGACTCCAAGAAAAAACAGCTGCAATTGTGTAAACCTAATCGATATGGAAAATCCAAACATAAATGTAATCATTTCTTGCAGTTCTTTAAGCAATCTATTTAACTGCTACAAAAAATACCAGAATTGGCCAGTCCAGTCTTAGGAAGTTACCCTTGCATCCATGCTGTCAAATCTCAAATGGCCTACTTCTATTCAACTTCTGTTTCTGAGAGATTTTTCAGTCTTCTTGAGTCAGACCCTTGTGAATTTAATATGTTGACATCATTCAATAAGTTAAGCCCAGATCATCCAGTATGAAGCTATTAGATCCAAGATTAAAACACAAGGCTCAGTCACAAGTCATTATATGAGTGTCTAACCCCAGAAGGCTGTTCCTCTATATGCCCCTGCAGATGAATAGGGGCAGTTGTAATGGCAGACACAGGAGTTGATGCTCATGACAGCTTGATTGATCAGTCTCCCTCCAGGGCAACGGAAAGTGACCAGTGCTGTGCCAGTGTGGTAAGGAGTGCAACAACGGTTGTCTGTACATAGGCCGCAATAACGGGGTCTGTACAATTTGGTACTATAGCAGCCCTGGTGAAAAAGCCGCACAGGGGTCGCTGACCTGTAGCTGGGTTGACATTTCCTCCTTGACCACTGAAACATAGATGTCAGGTATAATTAAAATATTTTTTTTATGCCAAGAATCCCTCAAAATTATGATGCTCTTGCTGGGCCACTTTCCAAAAATATAAATATATAAAGCCACCAATATATGTTCATGTTTACAGACACATTTATACTGTGTGTGAAAAATCAGTGTATGTTTTGAATGGCATTGGAAATCTGGAGACTCACATTTGGAGTTCTGAGGGGAAAAGACTGGCAAGGTCGGACCATACACAAGCGCATCTGCATCTCAAGATGGCAGACTGGATTTTGATTGGACACCCGAGTGGATATCCCAGACCCACAGGTTTGTGAGCAAGCACTCCACTCTGAGCTCTGGTCTATGCAGTTTGAACTAGGCCTGATTTGGTGTCCAATGTGTGCAGGCAAAGATTGGACAGGTCTTGAAGCTGATACCATCCCAAAAACAAATAAAACAATTAAATTAAACTTCAACACATAGGCCTCTTACAAAACCTATGTAAGTTCCATAGATTTATTAATTCATGCTCAATAAAGTTGATATACTTAGTAAATAACAGTTCACTTTCATACCTATTATTCATACAAATTTTAGTCAATGTAAATTTTATTAAATATGATTGAGTCCTTAAGCATGCAGTAGCGTGTGTACATTTAAAGGTGAAGTGTGTAATTTCTGCATCACAAGCGTCACCAATAAAATGGTTCCGAACTGAACACTAGCCCTGTTTGTCATTGTTCCACAAACAGATAGCCCCAATAGAAACTCAAACTATTAGTTGAGTCAATGTTTCTATGTCAAGCTGGTTGGTTGCTCAAACATAAAGGGTAATGTTTTGATATTTCCATGAAGTCACAGTGTTTTGGGGAAATCAAACTATGAATATCTTACTTACAGTTGTCTCTGGATATGAAAGTAATTGTTCACCTAAAATGAAAATTCTTTCATCATTTACTCTTGCCATACCAGATGTGTTTGACTTTCTTTCTTCTGCTGGACACAAAATAAGATTTTTAGAAGAATATCTCAGCTCTGTTGGTCCTCACAATGCAATGAATGGTGGCCAGAACATGTTAAGCTCCAAAAAGCACTGAAGGGCAGCATAAAAGTAATCCATAAAATTCCAGTGGGTAAATCCATGTCTACAGAGGAGATATGATCGGTGTGTGTCATAAACAGATAACTGTTTAAATACCCTTTTTTTTTTTTTACAGTAAACCTACAGTTGAACTTTCTCTTCTACATTCTGGTGTGGACGTGACTTTCACTTTCACTTTAAGCCACCTACTTGTTGGGGCTGGTCAAAGGTGGAGTTCTATAGTAAAAAAGGACTTAAACAGTGATAGTTTTTTCACCCACATATATCATATCTCTTCTGAAGACATGGATTTAATCACTGGAGTAATATGAGTTACTTTTATGATGCGTTTATGTACTTTTTGGACCTTATAAATTCTGGTCCACATTCACTTGCATTGTGTGGACCTAAAGAGCTAAAGGCTCTTACATCCTTGAGTCGACATCTCAAGCTCATGTCTGAGCACACTACACAACCGTAGGGGTCCGGACAGCCCCAGTGCGGCGGCGTGGGTATTGCATTCCCAAAAGCGCTTAGCAAAGCGCAGCATCATAGTGAAGCTTTTTGTAAAGGGAACGTCTCGGGTTACATGTGTAACCCTTGTTCCCTGAAAAAAGCGGAACGAGATGCTGCGCTTCTTTGCCTAGTGACGTGTCAGTGTTCATTGACGTGTTACACACATATTCACAGCTGGTCACAATGCAGGATTGTTCCCAAAAGCGCTTAGCAAAGCGCACCATCTCGTTCCGCTTTTTTCAGGGAACAAGGGTTACACATGTAACCCGAGACGTTTTGTACACATAGCTCTGTAAACATATTTATTGCAAGCAAACACAGAACAAAATTTACCAATTCTATTGATGTAACATTGCTTTTGAAAACCATCCGTACTGGTGTTATGCTCTGTCTGGCTTTGTGCAGTTTAATTGTTGCATTACACAGACATGAGTCCTGTTATGAATCATGGAAAGTTGGCTTCTGGAAAAAGCCAGTATTGTGCTTTTGGACTCCATCTTGGCAAGACATTTTCAATTAGATGGTCAAAATCCCACAATGTAAAACCTCTGACTGGAATGTGATTGAGAATCACAAATAGGGATTGGAATAAGAAAACATTTAGAATATGTATGCCAAATCCCAAAAGTGGTGATACAATTTTCATTCCAACTCTTTGTGGAAAGCATAATCCCATAAACACAGTAGGATTATCAAATAATAGATAATCCCGCCCAAACTCACAGCATATGCTGAACCAGTGTGTCGGGCTAGTTGGGATGCTCAAAAAAAATTATAAAAAAATAATAGCAGTATTTTGATAGCACCACAGTTGTTACTTTTTCTTTTTTTTAATGGAAATCAACCTACAGACAGATTACTTATAATTGTCGTTGCATATTAATCTTGGATAGGATCATGTTTTTAACGCTGAAAAATTACACTCTTCACCTTTTGTGGTCATTTTTGTGGTTTGACATTTGAAGTACCAATTTGAGCATCCTGAAGCACTGTGTTGTCCATATTTTCACACACCCACTCCTTACAGCACTTTCCGGGTGGCAGAACCCGCCGAGGGTGAGGGCAGCCTGGGGTAGGTAGGTAAACATCCTCCCTGCACCGGGGCACACAGGTCACCCCTCCACCCGAGCAGTGACATTGAAGAGCACATGATGGCTGAAATACCTGGCCTTCCTGGTAAGAGACTCCTTCAAACTCACAGCCCAATTCCGTCTTACCTAAAACAAAATATTAGTTGATCACATGGTACACTAAAGCCACTCATATCCATAAAGAAGTCATAAAATCATGTCTAAAACTGGAAAGATTAAATAGATCAGAGACTGACAGGAGTGGGCTGCATTCCGAATTATAAAATTACAGTAGATTTTGGGATGTAGAAGGTTTGAATGTTCTGATGTTCTGCTCATATAGACTTGCTGTGGATGGTTGATATTTGGTGCAGAAGCTCTGTTTACTCTGCTTCTTGATAGGCTATAGGCCTCATAGGCTTTGTATTTTCTGTGCTCTGTTCCAAAATCTAGTGAGCTGCCAATGGAGAAAACATTTTGAGGTTTCTTATTCTATAGGCATGCTCTCGACGTGAAGGGTAGGACACTTAATTTTAGCGTCCTAAAGGCTACTCAAAGGGTGGAGAGGCTTCTTTTATTTTGCCTAATATGATGAAATTCAATTCTGCTAAAAGTGTACATTTGAACATATCTTTCCTGTTTGCGCACATCCCAGAAATGTTCAACCTAGGAGAAAACAGCTGTCGAAAAGAATTGATTATTGGTTAAAATGAATTGTGGGTGTGGTTTAGACGTGATGTTCTTTATTTACAATTGTGTGTGCCAGCTGAAGAGATGGAAGCTAGTTAGGTTTCTAGCTTAATGTTAAAAATGGGTTGGAAACTCAAAAAAATGTAATCTTTGAAACCTACCTCTCTGAGGCTGTTGAAAAAACAATGTTACTACAGTGACAGCTTACCTACTGTACTGACTTACCATCCACGCGAGAGTTGACAACCTTTTGTGACATCCCTCTCAAGAAACTAATTTTAAAATTCTGCCAAACACTGAACAAATGCATGGATTTTTTCGCCTACGGTGCTTTGTTCGTTCTGGAGAAAAAAGTTTGGCTTCTTCCATTGTACAAATTAGGTTTAAGACATCTCATACTCTGTGATAACATGGTGAAAGAGGTGAGAGAAATGTTTTATTCAATAATGAATAGTACTGATGTTAATATTATTGTAATTAACAATTTATTATCTTACCCAATTATTCTGTTTTATTTGCATTTTTATGCTTAAATCAGAGTATCTTGACATTAGCTTAGCAACATGATAACTTCAAACTCTACTGAAATCAAGCGTAAACATTATTTGTGTTGGGCCTATGTAAATTATTCCATGTTGTTTAGTTTGCAGCCAGGTAATAAGGCATCTCAGTAGGTTTTGGAACAGAGGTTGCTTTGGTGCTTAAAACACTTGGCACTCACTGACACAATCTCCTGGTTCACCAGGGAAGCTGGCGCTGTAGTCACATTGGAGGCCACGCTGACTGTCACACAGTAACACCTCACTGCAGGACTCGCCCTGCTGGCGGGCACACACCTGGCAGCATTGGCACCCATCGAGGATTAGAGGAACACCCTCTGGGCACAATGGTACAGAGTCTTGGCACTGGCATGGACCACCACATTGCTGACAGGACACCTAAGACAGTTCAGGCAAAGCATGGTGTAATGCCAAAATCAGAGCATTACAGTCAGTGTAGAACAGGGGGTATTCCTTTCACACACCCATCGATATCCCTAAAAAACTGCTTTTATGCCAGTTCTGACCAATTCAAAGATGGTCGTAACTTGTTTATGTGGGCTATATTTGTCAGTTACTGGCACAAGCTGGTTAAGCTGTGATCAGAAATAAATGACCAATTAAAACCATTGCTAGTTTCCAGTAGAATGTATGTTTTGAGTGCTTTCATATTGGCTTTGACTGGCCACCTATCATGGCAACATTGGGTTAGCTGGTTATTGTTGCAAGTAGACCTTATACTGGTTACCTGGTCATTTAAGCTGGTTACAAGCTGACCCCCTTTTTTGTTAAATAAGAGATACACTTTACCTTCCAATGGCTTGTACAATATGTTAAAGATTTCTGATTGGTTGCCATATAGTCTATACATCTGCAGTAAAATCTATATTGTTTCCAATTCTTGAAAAGTAAAATTTTGTTTTATTCATAGAGTAATCAAACTTTACAGTTATATAATGTACTTATATCCAGTTGAGTTCCTTACTGTCCATTTTTTGCATTGCTCACCTCTATTAATAGCATTACTTGTTCCAAAAACATATTGCTTTGGTTAATTTTGACAATATACATTTTTGAGAAGCAAAAAGAGGAAGCAAAAAACATCTTTCCTCATGTGAATAATTTACAGTATGTATTTCCAGACACTGAAAGCATATAAAACATGCTTTCAATTACAAGCCAATGTTAGGGCCTGACAAAAAGCTTAAAGGAATAGATCACCCAAAATTGGGTGTTTCAAAAGCTGTATGAATTCTTCCAAAGAACACAAAAGGAGACATATTGAAAAATGTTAATGCTGCTCTTTTTACATAAGTGAAAGTTGAAAGTGAATGGTAACTGAATGTAAGTTCCTGACATTCAGCCCAACATCTCCTTTTGTGTTCCACGGAAGAAGAAACAATGTCATAAGGATGAGTAAAGACTGATTTTGATTAAAAGTTTTGGGTGAACTATCTTTTTAAGACTGACAGTTCTCCATTTGTACGGAACAGTTTACTCTTATTCTTAACTGAGCATTAAGGCACCATTAAGTAGAGTTTATACAGGGGAAAAAAACTAATTCAAGTTTCATTTGAATGAATATATTCATACAGAAAACAAAACTCTTTTAAAAAAAAGTCACTTACAAAAACCACCACACTAACCACATCCATCAGCAGGCCTATCCATTGAGTCTTTACATCAATAACATGCAATTTTAAACACTAACAATAACGATTATACCCAATATAGGAATCACATTTTCAACAAATCTCTAAACTGTTGTCCATAGATCTGACAAGCCACCGGGTATGTTTCCAAACTTCAGATATCTTGACGAAAGCATGCAAACTGAGAAATCAATTCTCACCTGTGAGCCCAGGTAGAACAGCAGTGCCCATGCAATCAGTTTGTTTCTATCTCTCTGTATATTCTCCATCATGCTCTGCAATGTGTTCCACCACAATGAGATTTTCTACTTGTGTTACTGTTTGCTCACTGCCTGGCTCTGTGCACATGCACTTTTATAAAGTCCCCCCTCTGATGTCATAGCCTGTCTGCAGGGTAAACAGTGGCTGGACCAGATCAGAAATGTTTCAAATTCCACATCTCTGTTGCCCATTTCCACAACCAGAAATTATTTCTCCCCTCTGCTCGTCTGCTCTGGCATGCAGAGGTTAACCGTTAAAACATGTACTTTTGGATGAAAAGAAGACATAATAGACTTGTTCTTGACCATTTTCAAGTTTTATATGTCCAAAAAGTACTAATGAGATGGATTTGTTTGGATTTCTGTGAAAGAATCTAAAATTATTAATTCACCCAAAAAATACATTTCTGACACGATTTATTCACCCTCATGACTTTCTTTCTTTCATGGAACACAAAAAAAGACATTTTGAAAAATGTACTGGTTGCTCTTTTCCATGCAATTACAATGAATGGGGGCTTGAACTTTCGAACTTCAAAAAATATGCAAAAGTGTTATAAACATATCATAAAGTGGTCCATTTGACTCGTGCGCTCTATTTCAAGTCTTCTGAAGCCTTCTGAATGATTTATTTACAAATCTGACTGATCAGGAGAAAATCACAGCAGTTCTTAAGTTAACAGCTCACTGGAATAGAAGATTATCAGTGAATAATGACTTTTTGTATTCAACAGACATTTTGGTCTGTTTCTCACACAAAACTATTATGTGGTTTCAGAAGACTTGGAATATAGTGCATGAGTTGTATGTATCATTTCTATCAGTAAGACTTGCAGACTTGAGTGAGATTACATTTATTTGATGAATATAAAACAGAAAAGTAATGTCTCTCTTTGGCGTAGGCCCCGTCTGGCGGTCCGAAGATGTTGTTCTCGGAACCGTCATATCCTGCTGGAGATAGGAGGCAGGGGCAAGGAGCCTACCCTGTGCAGGACGGGACTCAACTGGTGGTGGTGGGGTGGTGGAGGTTGCCATGTTAGCACACTGAAACAGCAATGTGATAGATTGTGAGCAGACTTATAAAGCAACGGCTTACATGTGATTGGCTGGGAATTACCCAGCTAACGGTGCGATGATGTACATCTGCTAGTCTTCCTGCTAGAACTACGCTGCACTTCCATTTCTATGATACTTTGTTGGTGTTTTCGCTTCCTTTTTTAATATTGAACAAACTGATGGTTAGAAAACAATGAAAGAAGTTTCATTTTTGGGTGAACTATCCCTTTAATGAAATAAAGTCACTCAAACAATGTATTTGAATAACAAAGGCCTACGTACACTGATATAAATTGCAAGAACCTTTTAAATAGTAAATATGCAATAAAAACAAGACGTGCACTTCCACACAAACAGTGGATGGCTTTGAAAAATACTGGGTTATTTTAGCGTCTCAGAAGACATTATATATTTTTCATGTCAAGTGCTCAGTCAAAACAATCCTATTGAAATCCAGGATAACCCACTAGGAGTGACAGCTCAAAAATAGATATTGACGGGTAACTTCAATCTTACAAATACCACAGCTCTTGATAATTCAGCTGGAAAACATGTGGCCTGCCAGATACAGCAAAGGTGAAGTGGTTATTAGTTTTGTCTAAAAATCCTATCCTTACACCCTTGTATTTATTTTGACCTCCTTTCCAAAAATCACAAATGTTTGGAATGTACAATATTACTGTAAGGGGCAGTTTTGGGAAAGAGATGTAATCTCTTCATGCTAAACACAATAATCTAAATCAGAGTAAAACAATTTGTGTTATTCTGTCATGTTATGCATAGATGCCCTTTGTGTTTCAACATGTTTTCTAACTTATATAGAGTGTGGGCAAAGTAATCTAAATATTATTGTCATATAAATGTTCTTTACTATACATTCATCAAAGTCCAGTGGAAACAAGTTGTAAAATTAGGGGGACAGGAATGTGTAAGTTTGTTCTGGGAGAATGATCCCTAAAAATATTGTTTAAATCTTTAGAGATTAACTGAGCAAGACAAGCAGATGTAGAACACAAGCTCCCTCTTTCCTTTTAAAATTTCAGCCAAAGATGCTTTGATGGAAAGTTGTAGATTTCCAACTCTCCAGGAAAGGTTTCTCACTTAATGTAAAGCATACACATTTAGCTGTTCCATACACTTGAGGCTGAATTCCAGCTGACTTTAGTTAAAAGAAATACAGGATACTGGAATAGCAGACTCTGATTCATATGGATGTTACCAGAACCCACTATCTGTGGGTTGGGGTGCTTCCATTAAATACCTGGTTTGGTACAGGACTAAAGTCCCAGACACATTCAGACCAATTGCAGACCAGATCAGTCACGCATTTTAGCAGGATTGTAGCATGAATCAACCTTAGCAGAAAACTTATTTGAATCTGGTGGAATTTTTGTCATTAAAGGTATTTGATGTGCTCTGTAAATCAATCTGCAAAGACTTTATCATTATTAAAGTTTTGTTATTGGAGAGGCAATCTTATTGTTTACTTCTTTACTTGTATACGTTGATAATTATTCATCCAGTTTCTTCTCTTCTAATGATTAGATCATTAATTACCACACACCCTGCAATAGGAAATACTTGATATATTGACATGCTTGATCAGACAAACTGAACATAATTCAAACATTTCTTAGGCTTTGGCAGACACTACCTTAAAGTTAGCAAAGCCTGTGATTTGCCTTTGAGGTTTGAAGAATGTGGCCACATATCCAAAATCAGTGCGTCATCCATACAGTAATAAATTGGAAAAACGGGTTCGGACTGGCCCCTGTAACTTAGTTCACTTGTATGTTTCTTCCATGAAAATCAAAAGGGTTGTTTGGCAGAATGTTACAGTAATCTCATTCTCAATTCAGTTCCAGTTTGTCTTTTTGCCTTATAATGAAAGTGAATGGTGATTGAGGATGTCAGTCTCTATTATTCTGCCTAACATCTAATTTTGTGTTCCACCTTGAAGAAAGAATGTCAAATGGGAATAGGCGTAGATATAGGTGGGGGTGATAGGGACTATTAAAGGTCCTTAGTATAATTATTAATATGTAAATTATTGTCCTTCCTCTTGAAGTGGTCCAGAAACGGTGCTGTCACGTGGCACATGCTACTTTTCTCAGCACTGTTCAGGATGCACCAATCACAGTCATTTAAAAAAAATGTAAATAAAGTGGCCATTTTCAACCATTTTAATTAATTTTCCGGAGATAACACAGGCAGACTTCCACTGCTTTTTCAGCCAGCGAGCATCCTCTTGAGGGACACACCTTTAAATTGAACGATTGTGACAGAGGTGCAGGGTTTTAAGATACTAGTTTAAATTAATAGTTCACTCATAAATGAAAACTCTCTCATTATTCACTTATCCTGATGCAATCCCAGATGCAGAACACAAATTAAGACTTTTAGAAGAAGGTAGGTCTCTGTCAGGTCCTTATAATGCAAGTACACAGGTGCTAGCACTTTAACGGTCCAAAAGTCACATTTAGGCAGCATAAAAATAAGCCGCACGACTCCAGTCGATCAATGAATGTCGGTTACACTTTAGAATACTGTATCTTACTTACTAATAAGGAATTACTGCAGAACTAATAGGTCATTCTTCATTATCACTTAAGTCACTACTATTAACTACTAAGGAAGATGTGTTAACTAATCAGTATGTATTAGCATTTTATAGTTGTGTTAAGTAACAATTAGCTAATCAATAACTATTGAATTCAGTCATGCCTCCTGATGAACTACTTTTAATTATCTACTAATTCAGCTTCAGGAGAAATAACTACTGAGTAACTACTAATGAACAGTCGATTAATTACAATTACAATCATATCATAACAATTAGCCATTACAATATTCAGGTTGTGGCCCTTTCTTCTTCCTTACTTCTAATGTTATTATTACTATGGAAATGCAATACGCATTTCGTGGACTTACTACACTCCCAAAATGAGTCATTACAGCGAATTTAGTAGTTTTGGCCTGTATGGTCAATTGCTTTGTGAGTGTGGTCTGTAACCAGAAATCAACAACGTAATGGAACCCCATCCCCACTATAAGTGACTAGCCAACTTACCTCAGGCAGGTTTATGATTTATATACATTATAGTGTGTGTGTCTCTTGTTTTCCTCAGCACATATCACATTACATTTGGGTAAATGATTCCTCTATGTAAGTCAATGACTGAGGGGAAGGGAACATACAGGGAACCCCTGAGTAATTAATAAATAATTACCACATAATTATGAGGGAATTACTTACAACCTGGAACAGTATTCTAAAGTGAAAATACAGGGAACCCATGATTATTTAATACAGAATTACCAGATAATCATTCATTAATGGGGTTCCCTGTATTTTCACTTTAGAATACTGCATTTCCATAGTAATAATAACATTAGAAGTAAGGAAGAAGAAAGGGCTACAACCTGAATATTGTAATGGCTAATTGTTATGATATGATTGTAATTGTAATTAATCGAGTGTTCATTAGTAGTTACTCAATAGTTATTTCTCCTGAAGCTGAATTAGTAGGTAATTAAAAGTAGTTCGTCAGGAGGCATGACTGAATTCAATAGTTATTGATTAGCTAATTGTTACTTAACACAACTATAAAATACTATTACATACTAATTAGTTAACACATCTTCCTTAGTAGTTAATAGTAGTGACTTAAGTGTTAATGAAGAATGACCTATTAGTTCTGCAGTAATTCCTTATTAGTTATGCATTAAGTAAGATACAGTATTCTAAAGTGTTACCTGAATGTCTTCTGAAGCGATTCGGTAGGTTTGTGTAAGAAACAAGTCAATAATTAATAATATTTTCACAAAAAATATATGACACTGTCCTTGTCACAACCTAAAAACTTAATGGAAGCCACAACCAGAGATGTAGCATGGTAATCTGTTCCCCCTGGCTGTTTAAAAAAAATAAAATACAGAATTTGTTGTGAGGGCCCCTGGACCTTTGGGCCACTAGAATTGTTACCACCTTTCACCCCACTAGCTATGGCCTTGGCCACAAGTCACAGGTCTTACCATGTTCTAGTTCTAATCTGTGGGTAAAACCGCTCTACTTTGTGTTTAATGGAACATTATGGAACAAAAAATATCCACCAGTTAAAGGAGTACAAATTTTAAATGTACTTATACTCGCTCATTTATTCAACTTTATGTTGTTCAAAACCAACATGCTGTTACTTTTTCTTGGAACATAAAAAATTATATTTTAAGCAGCTCTATTCCATAGAATAACAGTTTATAGTGCGCAGGAGCTGTCAAGCTTCAAAAAGCGTAAATACTGCAAAGCACTATTAAAGGTTCAGTAAAGGCATCATAACAGTAGACTAAATGGCTTGTGAACTATATTCCAAGCTTTCTGGGGCCATAGAAAAGTGTTGTATGGACTACATTTATGGTATTTTAATGATTTTATTCATCCTCTTTGGACCTTGACAGCAGTGAAGTGTTTTTGTATGTTAAAGAGCAACATTAGGATTCTTGAAAATTATTGAAATTCAATTATTGCATTTATCACCTTTACTATTTTAAAATTCACAGGAGCATTATATTTGTGACCTCAACACCGACGACCCCCACCCCAAAATGATTTGGTCCCCCCCAATGTTCATGACATGGTTATGGCCTTGAGCATTAGTGCATTTTGCTCTCATGTCATTCTGGCAGCATGTACTCATGTCTATTGATTAAATCTGTTGTTTTTGTGAGTATGTGGTTTTGTTTTGGTTTCTCATTGCAACCCACTCCTCTGTCTTGAGTGAAAACCCACCCTCTCGTTTGCCCTGTTATCTTGTTATTATTGCTACCTGCCTCCCTTGTTACCCTCCTTGTTTACTCCCTTGTTTAATCTCCCTTTGTGCTCTGTCTGGTGCCAGTTTGTTGTCTAAATGTCATATTGACTTGATGTCTTACCATGTGTCTTTACCATGTGAAATGTTCGCTGTGTGTTCATTCTCTGTTAAGTCCCTGTCGGTCATGTTTCCCGGTTTAGTGGATGTTCCTGTTGGTTTTCCTGCTTCAGCCCTGCCTGTCAACATGTTTGTTGCCCTGGACTGTTTTTTCCCCCTTCGGGGTAGTTTATTTATTTATTTATTTTTTGTTATTTTGATCCTTAGGGAACCTTTACCAAACATACTGACCAATATTGGACCCAGCAGAGGTGAAATGGGCATCTTCCTCTTTCCATCTACCACCCAGCAAAGTTCCAGCAGCTAGCGGCTGGCCCAGCTCGACCATCTCTACTCGCTCTGTGAAGGTGAGGGTGATGTCAGAGAATTCACTTGTGATTTCTTAATTGCGGCGGAATAATCGGTGTTGGGTGTAATCTGAATACAAAATAATTAGTTACAGTAATCATATTCATTTTTAGTTACAAAAAGCAGTGTAACACATTACATTTTTAATTCTTATAATCAGATTACAGTTACTGACTTTTAATTAAGTTAATTTCTTTAAGTACATTATTGGATTACACATTTCTTTTTTTGTAATTTAGTGTTTTTATTTATTTTGACAAAGTTTACAAAACATTTTGCAATATAAGAAAGAAAACTTATATGACTAGTTCTCTTCCAATCTCCCCCCCTTCCCCCCTTCCCGCACCCTCCCCCTTGCACTTCGGGACATTGAGCAGTATCCGAATAACAAGGGATAAAATAAAATGCATACAGAGAAAGACAAATAGAATAACATTAATGATAACACCCATAAGTAGCTGCAGATTAAGTAGCTAAATATTTCTTGACTGTAGATATCCAGTTCTTCCACATCGAAAAAGTCCTAGGGTTAGCGTGATTGGTCCGTGCAGATGACAACTCCAGATATAATATCTCCAATAGAGAGTGAAGCCAATGTTTAATAGAAAGGTCATGTGGAGGTTTCCACCGTTGAACAAGTAACTTCTTTGCAGCGGTCATGGCAGCTAACCAGAATTTCCGTACCTTCTCACAAAGAGGAAATTGAGAATTGTCATTTAACAATAAAATAACAGGATCTTTGGGAATACAAATCCTCGAGGCCTTGTACAACACATCAAGCACCGCATCCCAGAATTTTTGCACATCTGGACAGTCCCACAGCATATGCACCAAAGAGTCCACACATCCCGGTCCACAGAAATTACAATACGGGTGGGGTGACAAACCCATTACATGTCGTATGCGTGTGGTTAGATATGCCCTGTGAATAACTTTAAAATGAATGAATTGGTGATTCGGGTTCGTGGATGCATGGAATGTATTGTCCCACACTGTATTCCATTCAATTGTCCTGTTCGAAACGTTCAGATCTAATATCCAAGCTCTAGCTTTAGAAAAGTTATCTGTATTTAGATTTTGAAAGCAGCGATAAAAATATGAAACAATTCCTGTGCTTGGTGCGTTTGAGATCCAATTCACCACTGGATGGGTATGAAGATTTATACCCCAAGGTACCTTATGGGCCTTTAACACAGCACGTAATTTGAAATATAAAAATAAAGTGTTATGCGAGATATTAAATCTTTCTATTAAGTCACGAAAATCCAGAATTGAATCTTCCCCTTTTATGTCGCTTAACGTTAGAATACCTTTTGTAGACCAGGAAGGCTGTACGAAAGGTTGACCGCCAGAAAGTAAGTTCAGATTGTGCCAAATCGGAGTATGAGTGTGCCATAAAGTTTTAGATGCAAAACAGGCTTCAATCTTTTTGAATATTTGAAGAGTGTAGGAAATTATAGGACCATAATATAATGAGCATTTCCTGTGAGAAAGGCCTGAAAATAAAAAATCTTGCAAACGAATTGGTAAAATGCGCTCTTCTTCTAATTGTTTCCATGAAGGCTGTGAGCTCGAATCAAACCATTTCAAAACTGAGAGCAGGATAAAAGACCAGTGGTACCATTTAAAATTAGGGCAGCCCATTCCACCTTTTATTTTATTTTTTTGAAGTGTAGACCACTTAATGCGGGGACGCTTTCCATTCCAAATAAATTTTATCAGTAAAGAGTCTAACTTTTTCCAGTAATTCACTGGTGGGGGGAGAGGAAGCATAGAGCTAATATAATTTATGCGGGGCAAAATATTCATTTTTATTGTTGACATTCGGGCAGATGGCGATGAAGGGAGACACATCCATCTTTGAATATCCGACTCCACTTCCCCATAAATTGACGTATAGTTAACTCTGGAAATGAGGGATAAAGTAGGTCTCAACTGAATCCCTAAGTATTTGACTTGTGTTGAAATCTGAATATTATTTGGAATAGAAAAATTAAAACCATCTGAATTGAGAGGCATTAAAATAGTTTTATGATGATTCATTTTAAACCCCGATAATGCACCAAATTCGTCTATAGTTTGAAGGGCATTAGGAAGTGAGCATTGTAGATCAGATAAAAATAGCAGAGTATCGTCGGCATACAAAGAAATAGAATGGGTAGAGGAGCCTAACTGAATCGGGGTAATGAGATTACATTGTCTAACATACTGTGCCAAGGGTTCTAACGATAAGTTGAACATAAGGGGAGAAAGCGGGCACCCCTGTCTTGTGCCTCTGCAAATATTAAAAGTATCTGAAATGAGTCCACCAGTAGAAACCCTGGCTATGGGATTAGTGTATAGAGTTTGAACCATTCTAATAAAATGGTCACCGAAATTAAACTTCTTCAATGTATACCATAGATAGCTCCATTCCAGCCGATCAAAGGCTTTTTCAGCATCAATAAACAGAAGGCCGCTAGGTGTTTCTAATTTCTCGGATTCAGCAATGATATGTAACACTCGACGAACATTGTCAGAAGCCAAACGACCCGTAATAAATCCTGATTGATCTGAGTCAATTAATTTATGTATCACTGACTGTAGACGCCTGGCAATAACTTTAGCATACATTTTAACGTCATCGTTAATCAAGGAGATGGGCCTATAATTAGAACAGTCCGAATGATCTTTGCCGGGTTTAGGCATAACCGTGATTAGAGCTGTGTTGAGATCTCTGTGAAAACGGCCTTTGAATATGGACTCATTTATAGTACGTAACCAGATATGGCCAAGTAGATCCCACAGCACCAGATATAGATCAACTGGTAAGCCATCGATTCCCGGGGACTTACCTTTGTTTGAGCTTAATAATGCGCAGTGTAATTCTTCTATGGTGATTGCAGATTCGAGGTTGTCAGCCTCCTCCTTAGAAAGTAAGTTTAAGTTTAACTGATCAAAAAGGTTTTTAACTGATCAGTACTGGGTTGCATTTCTGAAGAATATAATTTTTCGAAAAATGACATGAACGTTTTGTTAATGTCTGTGGGATGTGAAGTGAGACCTTTTTTGAACTCTGGATTGCTTGAATGTTAAAACGTCGCTCATGTTTTTTAAGAGTAAGTGCAAGGAGTCTGCTTGGTCTGCTTCCATCCATGTAATATTTATGTTTTGTAATGTGCATTAAATACTCAGCTCTTCTTCGTAACAGATCATTAAGTGCAACCCTCTCTACGTGTAATTTTTGTTGTGTATCATTGGAAAATGTATTGCTTAATTCCTTTTCTAAATCCCCGCATCTTCTCTCTAACTTTGATATTTGTTCAAGATAATTTTTTTTTAGCTTAGCTGAAAAGGAAATAGCATTGTTCCTTAAAAACCCTTTGATGGAGGCCCATAGCATTTCCTGATTAGCAACAGAGTCTTGGTTTATATTGATAAATTCGCTCAGTCCTGCTCTCAGTTGAGAAAGAAAGTCTTCATTTTGCAGTAAAAAGGTATTAAATCTCCATCGGGATGGTTTACAAGATGTATTAATCTGAAGATGTGCTAGTACAGCATTATGATCGGAAACACTTTGTGGTAAAATTTCAATATTAATTAGACCTGAAAGTAACGGAGATGAAAGTAAAATATAATCAATTCTTGAAAATGATTTATGACTTGGGGAGAAATAGGTGTATTCTTTGGCTGTTGGATTATGTAGTCGCCAAGCATCACATACATCTATATCTTTAATGAGCGATCTCAGCGCTGTAGAAGACTGAGCTTGTGCTACTGAAAATGAAGGATTGGAACGATCCAAAACTGTGTCGAGCACGGCATTCATATCAGATCCAACGATAATTGAATAGCCTTGGAGAGATAATATAGTTTTGGAGACATTTGGAAAGAAGGAGGCATCATAAGAGTTCGGAGCATAAATATTCACAAATGCCAACCTCTTTCCTTCTATTAACGTACAGCAATATGCTATTCTACCATTCTCATCAGAACCTGTGTGTTCAATAATAAAGTTAGAATTACGTTTAAATAAAATTGTCACTCCCTTCTTCTTAGATTTACAGCTAGATGATACTATGAAGATATAATGTCTATTTTGCAGTCTTTTTGCATCCATGGCGGTCAGGTGGGTTTCCTGAAGAAACGCCACATCAACCTTTTTCCTGTGTAAAAGATCTAACACCCGTGTACGTTTAATAGGAGAGTTTAACCCCTGACGTTAAAAGACAGTATGTTTATTTTAACCATAGTCTATAGTGACTGGACACACACAAATTAATATGTAATGTTTAGAGCAAGTTATCGAGTGTACCATTAAAGTTCCCATTGTAATATGCAAAAACAAAAAAGGTCCCGAGTGCTTTAAGCGCCTAAGCGTCCCCTCCCTCTCCCACCTTCCCCTTTTAGCAAACGTCTGTGGCGGTCGCGAGGCAATGTCTGAACACTATTAACCTTCTTAGCCCCTATGTATTTAACAGTTGAGGAGATTTAAATTAAAGAACAAATATTCCAAAATCGGAAGAACTGTCAAACTTACATTATTCATATAACTAGATTTTAAGGCAACCAGATTTAACTTAAGTCTAAGAACTGTCACTTAGTCCGTCTATTCTGAGTAACGTTACACCAACGACCAATAGTTAAACCAGACCTTCACAATTAACTGTCTACAACCTGCACCATTTGAAGATCGAATTTTGAAAACTGAAAATTGTTTGACAAAATGCAATTATGTACATAAAAATAATTTACCATTTCACTTTGGTGAACTACAATCCATATATGCTGATAGAGAATTGGTCCATGTATTGTATAGGTTATTCAGCAAAAAACTCAAACGATGTCACCTTAGGCCGTCTAACGTTACTCATCCATTTCCTCCGGTGGCGGGAAGTTTAAGGATCTACGAGCAGATACTGATGCGTTAACATCCAGACCCTCGAGATATTTTTCAGCGCTCTCCGGAGATTCAAACGAGTATTTCTGACCCTTGTGGGAGACTCTCAGCGATGCTGGGTAGATTAGGAAAGTTTCTGCGCCTTTCTGGTGAAGCTTGAATCTTACGGTCGAAAAAGCCTTCCTCTTTTGTGCTGTCTCGTGACTGTAGTCCGCGTAGAATTCCAGGCGCGCTCCTCCGGGCAAAGTGGGTTTTGCTTTCCGGGCTCCTTGAAGGATGGCTTGCCTGTCAGGATAGCGGAGGAGCCGGAATATCAACGATCGTGGTTTTGGTGAGTTGGAATTCGAATACACTCGGTGAGCTCTGTCGATCTCGATCAGACTTGAGCGCGCCGAAAGGTC
The DNA here is from genome assembly GCF_025860055.1 of Xyrauchen texanus. Taxonomy (NCBI): domain Eukaryota; kingdom Metazoa; phylum Chordata; class Actinopteri; order Cypriniformes; family Catostomidae; genus Xyrauchen; species Xyrauchen texanus. The sequence goes on along the minus strand of NC_068310.1, from coordinate 23,821,807 downwards.
GGGGATCCATTTAGGTAGCATTTTCTGTAGAAAACCGACCGGATCATCTCCTTCCATTCCAGTTGGTAGATTAACCAGGCGGACATTGTTGCGGCGTGACCGGTCTTCGAGGTCATTGCATTTCCGTTGCATCTGTTCAAGCTGAGATAGGCAGAGGTTCGCATCTTTTTAGTGTTGCGTAAACTGCCCTGAAGATTGTCCACTTTGGTTGTAATTGACGTCACATTTTTACTCAAGGAATCCATTTCCTCTTTCATCGATCGAAGAGCAGCGCTGTTTTCATTTATAAAGTCCTTGAATGGGTTAAGGGCCGATTGTATTGCCTCTGTTAACATGCGGGAAACCATTTCGCGCATGGCCTCCTGTTGTGCTTCGATTGCATGGCTAACAATTGAGGCTACGTCGTCCTCGAGCGTTTTGAGTCGTTTGCAGCCCGCTGCCGATTTCTGCGGTGAACTCGACTTCTTAGTTGCCATATTTGAAATAAAACTTATATAGTTGTGACAAAATATGATATTCTTCCTCAACGTGGAAAAAAAAAACAACGTTCAATTAGGAGGTTTTAGTCAGGAGCCTAGTGCTGTGCAGCCATCTTGCAGCGCGCGTCACCGGAAGTCCTGGATTACACATTTCTATAATAGAAACATAACAAACCCCCTAATGAGTCATCGTAAAGGAGTGAATGAAGAGTGTGCAACAATGAACAAGGAGGAAAGATAAGCAAATATTTTGAATTCGCTGAGCAGTAAAACAAAACCTTCTTTGCCAAAAGTGTTTAGAAAGTAACTTAAAGTATTTAGTGATGTGATTACTTTCAATAACTTACTGTACTCAATACTGTTAAAGGGTAACTAAACCCCTGCTCAGGGGGTGTGCACCTGAGACCCGTAGTGACAGATTAATTGACAGCTGCTGTCAGACTCTAAATTGGAGAGTGACTGGAGTGACGCAAGTAGCTTTGCCACGGAGCAGTCTTTTGAAGTCGAGGACCTTTCTCCCCCACCTTCACCTGAAGTGGAGGAGGGTGAATTGTCTGTGGACACAGGGCCGGAGCCATATCAATTCGAGCCGCTGGCTCAAACTGCGGTTTTAACTCCCTGTTGAGCATCCGAGTGCGCATTCACCTTCACTCGCGTGCAGGAAAAACAAACGAAACGCTGTTCAGTGATGTTTATCCTTTTAGCAGGATTTTTATTTAGCAAGCTTCACTTGAACATAACATCAGTTAGCTGTTCTCTCAACTTAGAAGAATGTGACGTAAAGCGTAACGTCATCATGTACAAAACCGTATACCTCCAAATAAAACTATACAGTCAATACCGTAATACAATGTATAAGGGTGCAATACGCTTAACACTCCCGCGATCGCTGAACGCGTTTGTCGACCCCAGAGGATTAACTTTAGCCTAACCATAAATTGTGATTCAAATATGATCACTCACCTCAAGACGCCGCTGAGGTGGTGGAGTCCATGCAGGAGAAGCAGCGTTTGGCACTACGTCGCTTTTCAGCGCGAGCTGTTTGGAGAAGCCCATTTCCACCTCCATTGCATTGGAGAAGCAATCCTGCATAAAATGCAGTTTGCACACTCCTCCAGCTCTAGGCGGGAACTCGCGGTCTTCCAGAACAAGGACGTGCAACCCCTGGTGCCTAATTTCCAAGTCTATATAGAAAGCAATACAGTCCAGCAGTGCTGTTGCAACCAGAAACACTACACCTACGTACCATCCTGACCACTGTACTAAATACAGATAATCTACGCTAACTTGAAGCTATCCTAACTGACGCAATACTATGCTACTAACTAACTATGCTTCTAACAATACTACACTAACAAATATGCTAATTAACTACCTAGGCTACACGAAATAATCTAAATAACTATATAAATGCTATGCTAAATAGATCCTAAAATACTCTATCCTGATCGTTTTCAATACTCGCAATTCTAACTCCTGACTCACTACAGTGGTTTTGACGAAAGGAGATGGTTTTTATACTGCCATGGGCGTGGTAGCTCGTACCAAGGGCGTGGTGAGTTGGAACCTGCTTACGTCAGCTGTCACCGCTTACATCACGAAGTACCGCAAACAGCCATTAGGAAAATTCAACTGCAGTAGCCACCGTTCAACCTGAAGAGGGCAGCACTCAGACGTTTTTACACCATATATTGTAGAATTAAAACACTTTATACACAAATGTCAAAAAAATTACTTGAATCAATGACCAGTACTAATAAAGCCCCATTCTTACAGATCATTAACTAAAAAAAGTTGGTTTAGGGTTTAGTTACCCTTTAATAATATTTGTGTGTCGGGACTCAGGAGGGAATGACTTCATAAGACATTTCTTTGTTCTCTGTCAAAAGCTCTGCATGCAACAGTCAAGCTTTCATGCTGATTTCTTTTTCCATTCTTTTGAACAGACCCATTTCTTATTTTAATCACATCTGTAGCCCAGATGTGCAGCAATGCGGATCACCCTCTAAAAAGAAGAACCTGAAACTGACCAACAATTTTTTCATGGAGAGGAAATGATACCTACGTTCCAAACATTCTATCAAGATGTGTGAAAATTCAAAAGTCATAACAGGAAATCCAGTGTCTGATAAGGACACAGACCTAAGCAAGGGTCAGCTAATGACGTTTAAGAGGAAGTGGATCTGCTACCCACAGGAAAGCTGTCAGACAACACACACACCCACCTGCACTAACAGCTTTATGGGAACAGCACAGTAACCATTTGGAAGTGGATATTACACTCCTAGAACTATTTCTACTCAATTAGTGCAATTGTTTAATGTAAACTTAGGGAGAATGCAGCATTAAATAACCTCCAGAGACATTTTTTGAGAACATTTACAGGATAAGCAAAGGGTGTAGGTGAATGGCAAAGGGAAAGGGCGAGTGGGATGTAAACAGAGAGAAAGATGTTCTCGCCGGTCGCCCTCTTGCGGAAGACAGTTCGCTCTTCCCATGGCAAATGGCAGCGAGTCCTCCAACCCCTGGTGGTCGGAACGGCTCCTCCCTTTCTCGGTGGATGGCAGTGCTTCCTCCAACACTTGGCGGCCAGCAGCAACCCCTCTGTCCCCTGGCAGTAGGCCACGGCTGCTCCTCTGGCGAATGGCAGCGGAAATGACTCCCCGCCAGCGTATTCCTCCTCCTTCCCGGGTTTCGGCAGGAGATGGGAACAAGCAGAACAGTCAACGCAACTTTAATGACAGAAATTCAACTTAAAACAACATCAAACAAATGCACACACATACAGCGGGTGTTTCTCTCTCTCTCTAACTGGTGTCACTGGCTCCCCTTTATCTCGCTCTCCCACTAATCAGCTGACTCAGTGCTGGCTGTGCACCCTCACGGTCTGGCCACGCCCTCCTCGTTGTCACAGTTTTGTTTTGTTTTTTCAACCAGTTAATATTATGAGGCCAAATTTAGTAAGCCAACAGCCATGTTCCAAAATAAAAACAAATTACACAAACATTACCATAACAAATGTTTTTACAATGTATTGATGGTAATCATTAGTGCATGTCCATGGCCAGCTCATGATTTAACAATTTCAAACAAAGTGATAAATGTTCTGCCTTGAACAATATGTGGATCTCAAATCATTATCCTTGTGTTTGCAATCACATCTTATATGCTACAGTATTGTCTCTGAGGCCGCTGATAAAATTTGTGGAGCTTCAGAAAAACATTTAATTCATGTATACGGGCCAATTCTATGATACTTTCGTGGTGCTTTTGCATCCTTTTAAAGCTTCTGTCCTGTTTCATTGTAATTGCACTGACAAGAGCAACCTGTATAGTGCATTATTCCAAATTTCTTTATTTGTGCTCCACGGAAAGATTTGTTTAAGACTGAAAACTCTGTATTCTGTTTCCCAATGTCATAGTTTTCCAAAATAAATAAACGTTCTAGTGTGGACATGGCTGAAGTCATTCAGGTTTGGAAAACACAAGGGTGAATAAATAATGACATGATTTTCACTCTTGGAGAAAATTAAGTACCGAACATTGTTCTGATCACACATAGGCATGTTTAAACCATATTGCCTCTTTTATTTTAACTGACATATAAGCTCATGGTTTCACTATTGGTTAGTTTATGAGTCTTTTTTTGATGACAGACTGGACTAACAGAGGCATGAATAACAAACAGTGGTGCTTTCGCTGGATTGTTGTGAAGGGAGCCACACAAAGATGTAAAATAAATGGTGGCTGGAGAAAAAAAAACATGTTTTTACATCTGCTCAAAAGCTTTATCCATGTCTTAATAGCACATAGTGCAATGAGGAATTTATACAAAGTGTGTTGATACCGCATTCTCTCAAGCACTGTTCCAGCAGACTGATGTATGACACATTTAATGGGATGTTTTTGCTAGTTGAGAAACAGAAACGGGCCATTGTGGCTTCATGCAGTTTTAGAATAGCTGGATTAGGCCAGGTTTGTTGTCTAGCTCTTCTGTGAGAGTTAAGAAAGAACTGTGTTAAAATATTACAGTATACATCAAACAGTATGTGTTGTATGTGTATTATAGTAAGTATAGGTTCTTTTAGCTCAACTGCTCTATTAGAGCATGAAGTTTGCAGCGCCAGGTTCATGGGTTTGATTCCCAGGAACACACAAACTGATAATAAAAATGGATACCTTGAATGTGATTCAACTTTGTAAGTAAGCAACTGGCAAATGCATAAATGTAAATATAACTGCTTTGGGCATGTAGCATTTGTTATGTTGCATGCCATTGACAATATATCTTATTTAGCATGTTAAACAGTACCTGCTTATGAAGTTCTCTATAACCTACAGTAAAAATAAATAATTTAATAAAACATATTTTAAGAAAATTATAGCAGAAACCAGTATCAATGCATGCAAATATTCAGACATGCTCAGTTTAATGTAGAAGAATATGTCATGAAAAGATGTGTGCGATGTACCTATGCTGCAACTTAATGCTTATTATGATGTCAACAAGTAGGATGTTCCTGGATGAATATTCAATTTTGGCCCTGGAACAATGGAAAAATTCCAGTCAACCAGTCAATGGCCTTGGATTGTAAGGATTCATTGCCAGGAACATTTTTATTAACCAATCATTGCCATCTGATTTTGGAGGTAGGTTTATGCATATGACTGATTAGATAATAATAGGAATGTTATAGAACAAGATAATGTCCTGCATGGTTAAATCACGTTGTACAGTGAGAAAATACAGGCATAGACTGAACTACGCGGTCAGTGGTTGATCAAATCAACTACAGTAGTTGATGGCGCTATGCTCACCGTATAATGAATGTACCTCACATATGGCGTTCTGCTGACATCTAGTGGCCATTTAAGCAACTGCACTCCTGCAATTTTCATGACGCATTGTGGGGGGATATCTTTCAGCTTCAAATCTAAAAGCCAAATCATATCTCAAACATTGTCTCTTATGGGATATTTTACTCGTGTTGCCCGGGCGACATTTCTTATCAGAGCGCTGATGGTTGTGATAGCCATGCGAGGAAGCCAAAGTTTAACTTGTTGCGAAAGCGTCGTTGTGCTAAAAAAAGCGCCATGAACGCAAACATTTCATGTAACTCCCCGTCTACAATAACGCTTCCGATTGGCTCGCGTGCAGTGAGGCGTGTTTTTTCCGCACATTGTGGGCTGGCGCGTATAAATTAGCATAGTAGCGCGCATGGCATGGGGAAAATGAACTTCGCTGTTAGAGTTAACAGATTGTGGAGTTCGAGTGTGTCGAGAAATTCTCGTTTCGAATCAAGACGATGGCTGAAAATTGCGGAAACTATGGCAAACAAGCCTTTGATAAACCTAAGGTTAGTAGTGCTTTTATTGTTGGGGAAAAACAGTTTCTACAGGATCGAGAGACAAACCCATCTGGCATTTGATGCCTCATTTTTTTTTGGTCTTAGTTACACCATTGATTCTGCTCAGTAAGAATTTCGAAAAGGAGATTTACTTTGAAAAACCCTTTATTGATAGATAATGATTGTCTGTGATAGTTATGGCCATGTGAAAAATATAAAGAAAATCGGAAGATATCATTCAAATAAAAGAATTGCAACTTATTTTCTTCATGGAAAAATAACTAGAGACATTTTAAGATGAAGTTGAATGAATCAAGACTTTCTGACATTGTGATCACCTGCATTGCAGATGACAGAGCACAGTTTTCAGAAATTCAAACAGAACGTCATTTCATTTGAAACATGTCAATTTCTGTTGGGCACACGATGCACTGACCAGATACAGTGACAGTGGAAAGAACAAGAAGAGAGTGCACCAGAAATATGTTCACACTTCTTAGCCTTACTAGGAGGTACACAGAGCTAGTATCTGGCCTTTGTAGATATTATTGCACTGGCTCAGAGAGCAAAAGTCATTCTGCAGAATGCTGATAAGCAAATAATCTGTGTATGTTTCCATAACCTAAATTTGAGTGTCCATACAATGTCTCTTTTATACTGTACTTGTGTTACACTGATCATATGCAAGGTGGATGACTACAGTGGCATCACTGAGCATGTAATTCAAACCTTAATCTTCCTGAGTGTAGCCTAATGCCTCTTGAACTTCTGCACATACATTTACTCAAATTTGTTTTCACATCCTTTATTGATTGTGCAATAACCTTGTCCACTTCTTTCATGTTCTTATGTGATTGTGATGTGAATTGTTTGTAAATGGACATATTGTAAAGTCTAGGCAATAAATACGATAAAGGCCAAGTGTGCTCATTAAAGGCGACCCATTTTGGATTTTGCAAATACCAATAACTAAGGTGGTGGAATGAAATCCCAGATGCAGTGTATTGTGCAAGCAAATCTCAATAATAACCACAAAAAAAAAAGAAAAATATATGATGCATAAAATTATACTTTTAATGCACTTTCTTTTTTTTTTTTAAACAAAGAATTAATGTAAGTACTTTTATAAAATAAAAGCTTTACATTTCTGCCTTTTTTAAGCCCTTCAAAAACTGGCCACATTTAATTATATTGTAAGGTAAGGTTAGGGTTAGTTGATTAATTATCAGCGTTAATATCTGCCTATAATCAATAGTCCCAAATGTCACTATTGGCACCAATTAATTGGCAAAACTGATATAGTGGTCGACCTTTAGTGGTTGTCACACATGTTAGGAATTTAGCATTTTAACAGAAGCTTCCAGTTCCTACAAAAATTCAACTAGACACAGAATTACTGTTAAGCAATAGCCTACACAATAACGCAAGGCAGCTTGATTTCCAACTTTGAACTTTATTTTTTATTTATTTTAACAAAAATGTTTAATGAAGTTTTTTGGCCCCCAGTGAGCAAGACAATGGCAACTGTAGCAAGGAACACATAACTTCATAAGATGTTAGTTAAAGGAGAAAACTAACCTTGGGAGCAACCAGACTGACCAGGGGGAGCCAGCCAGATCCTCCTCTGGTAATATAGCATGAAAATAATGCCAATATTAGTTATGTATTTGTAGTACCAGTCTTGTTTTATCCAAGTAAATGTAGACAATAGTGGGCAATTTTTTAAACTTAAGGATTGCATATACAGTAAACACAAGAGGTAAGGCCACTCTCAAAAACAGAACAGAGCCTGATGAGTATAAACAGAGCATGAAAGGGAGATGTCAACACTGATTATTCAGTGTGATGTGCAGGGACCAAACCAGAGCCCCCCCCCCCCCAGAGAAAATAGACACTATGGTGTGCATGCAGCCTTTTATTTAATATGATATAAACACCTAAAGCATCAGTACAGTGATGGAAATATGTATGCTATTCACAGGCCTTACCTCAGGTGCCTTGGAAATCTACATGTTGAATTCTTTTAAATTCAAAGCAGTCAAAGCAATCTGGCCCTGAAAAGAGAAAGGCAAATCACATTCTTGCATATGTAATACAATACCAGACCATGAACTAGTCACTCCTAGTAATATAGAAATGACAGACCAAAGAGTGATATACAGAATAGTTGAAGCCTTTGATGTCGTAATACTGATACTAAGCCATTTTGCTAGTAATAATCACTATATTTCTTTTTTTTAAAAATCCTAAATAAGATGAATGTGAACCATTTTTAGGATTAGTTAAACAAAGATTTTTGGCAAGACAGATACTATGTAAACAAGTAAACATGAATGATGTCACTACTTGAGCTTTCACATCATTGGCTTTTAAGCTGTTAGTTACTTGGATCATGTTAACAGAGCATGTAACTGCAGTGAGGCAATATTTTCCTCAATCATATTAAGTGAGCATTCTCTAGGATGCCTTGTTCTTCCAGTTTATAAAGCTAACAATCTGCTGGAGATTAGGGCTCCCAGGTCTAAAATTATACACTTGCATTGCTAATCTAATTGCACTATTATGAAGAGGCTCAGTGGAAAAACTCAGCCCAAGTCTCACTCAGTCTCTTCATGATCAAATGTGGTTTGTAGATGTATTGAAAACAACTACTTCTCAATCTTTCTTTGTTTCAGTCTTCTGAATTTTTTTTTTTGCAAGAATAGTATTGTCTGTGAGAATGCTGCAAATGACCTCAGTCCATATCAGCTCAGGAGGCGTTACGATGATGCAGCGAGGCAGGCAAGGAGAGCGGATCTAAGAGCAGGCTAACTTTATTTACAAACAAAAAGGGCAGGTGCAAGGCAAAATCACGGGAACAAAGGAAAACTGCCGCGAGGGGCAAAACAAGGTTGTAAGACACACGATGGCATAGACAAAGGACTCGGGGAGAAAACGCAGACCAAGCAAAACAACATTCAACAAACGAAAAGGAAAGGGAAAACAAGCGGGTTTAAATAGACAGGACACGGTGATAACAAAATCACGAACAGGTGCGGACAATAACATTGTGCTGGCAGAGGGGGCCGGGAAAGATGGGAAATGTAGTTTTGACAGAGACAGTGAAACATAGGCGGACAACACGGAAGACATGACAGGGAGCGTGAACGGTAAAATAGAAAGCACGGGCGGAAAACAAGGGAGCGTGACATGGAAAGTGACTATTGACGGGTGAAACAGAAAACACGGGGCGGAGAACACGAAACACGGTGCAGACGACGCGAAACATGGTGCGGATGACGCGAAACACAGTGCAGGTGACACGAACATGGTGCGGGTGACACAAAACCGTGACATAATCCCCCCTCAAAAGGACCGGATTCCAGACGGTCCTATAAAAAGAAAACCCACAAGAAATAACAAAATCAAAAGGCCCAAGGAGTTAGGGGGTAGACCCGGGGGGACACAGACAGACAAAAGGGAGCACAAGGGACACAGAAGCAGCCCAAGGGGGCACAAGGGACAATTAGGCAGACCATGGGGGTACAAGGGGCAATTAGGCAGTCCATGGGGGCACCAGGGGCAGCTAGGCAATCCACGGGGGCAAAAAGGGAAAAGAGAGAGTCCACTGGGGCAATTAGGCAGTCCATGGGGGCACAAGGGGCAATTAGGCAGTCCACGGGGGCACAAAGGGACAGGTTTAGGTGGTCTGGGAGGGGTCGATCGGGCAGGGACTGGTTTAGGTGGCCCGGGGGCTGGCCATAAGGCAAGGGCCGGTTCAGGGGGCCTGGGAGGAGGCCACAGGCAGAGGCCGGTTTTGGTGGCCTGGGAGATGGCCGTGGACCAAGGGCCGGTTCAGGGGACCTGGGAGGTAGCCACAGGACAGAGGCCGGTTTTGGTGGCCTAGGAGATGGCCGTGGGGCAAGGGCCGGTTCAGGGGGCCTGGGAGGAGGAGTGTATATTTTAAATACTGTAGTATATGCCAGAGACGTGACGTGTTAGTCTGTGAAAATACCGTGTCAGGCAGGCTACACAATATTGATCTTGACATTGTTAGCTTCTTGTCTTTTTTTACATGTCTTAGCACTGTACATTTCGATTAAAATATTTTATGTTGTAGGCTACAAGAAAATAGCCTTTATTAATGAATTATTAGTAGTTGTAGTGTCTCAGAAAATCTTGCTCATTGTCACATAGCTCTTGTATACACTGAAGCGGCAGTTTAAGATAAACCCAGACCAGCGAACGTCAAATAACTTTTGTCTGGTTAATACTTTTAAAGAAAAATTTCCTTGGCCATAAATCCATAATGTCAAATCAAATGAAAGAAACAAGGTGAATATGAATAACACACATTTATTAAAACATAGAAGAACAACAAATAAAGAACAAGAAAACGGGAACAACACTCAGACCGAAACTCGGCATTAACATTTCACTTATAATTAGCAGCACAATTAACTTCAGCACAGGCTACAAAATAAATTATGTTATTGAAATATTGTAAAGTGGTCATATGAACTACACAAATGAACGAAAAAAAATAATATTCAAAATCGAATAGCTCCGCAACGGATGGCGAAAAATGCGTAAAGAAGTCTAATATCTTTCACCATAGACCATGTTTAAATTTCGATGTTTCTTGCCAGAAATACCAACATATTCACTTTATCTGGTTTTAATAAGCTGCGGATTGGAGTAACTACACTACCCGCTGTGCTGAAGACCCGCTCTGATGGAGTATTGGTAGCACATATGCACAGATATTTCCGTGCTAATCTTGCCATGAACGGAAACGACTCGGTTACTAACGTAACCTCGGTTCCCTGAGAGGAGGGAACGAGTATTGCGTAAGTAGCTTACGCTATGGGAAAACTCCGTTTCTCGAGAAATATTGAAGTCTTTATGTAAAACGCATTGCAGCTGCACAGCAGACAGCAATGAGCTGAGGCAGCTCGGTCATTGGCTGTGCTGCGCAACTTGCTCGAACCAATGACGGGCGACTCTGAACGCGCGACCAATGAGCACGCATCGCGCCCGCGCGCTCAGAGCCCGCCAAGATGGGCGTGGCTAAGGCTATATATTAGGTGCCCCGTCATGAGAGTTCTTTAGGTTCAATTGACTGAAGCGACTGACCAAGCACAAGCACGGCAGCTTACGCAATACTCGTTCCCTCCTCTCAGGGAACCGAGGTTACATTAGTAACCAAGTCGTTCCCTTTCGAGAGGTCTCCCCTATTGCGTAAGTAGCTTACGCTATGGGAACACCATGCAAAACGCCGTGCGTGCTGACTTCGCTCTATAAAGCCAGATGCCTGAGCCTTAAAGCAAAGTGATTATTCAACGTGCCGGCCAACGGCGAGCTATATAATGGGATAATACAGAGCGCCTTTGCCCCAAGGTGGCCCATGGTGGGGCGCTCATTGTAAAAACACAAGCACATATCTTATGTACTGATTTTTCTATTTACTGATATGCATAAAAAACTCTCCAAGTCAGTCAGAGACGGACCTTATAAGGGAGGAGATAATGCTCAGCATATACGTACTCCAGTCCATACTACAGTCAGGCTGATAGAATGTTGGAATGCAATGAGGGGACCTGTAGGTTATAAAAGCTGATAAATGTCGAAGGCGAGGCCCAGCCTGCCGCCGCACAAATATCCTCAATGGGTATCCCACTCGACCACGCCCACGAGGAGGCCATGCTCCATAAGCCAGCGCTATAGCATCTACTATCCAGCGCGATATTCTTTGCTTTGAAACTGCGAGACCTTTAGTGCGGCCGCCAAAGCATACGAATAATTGTTCCGTCTGTCTGAACGGGCAGAACGCTCCAAATATACTCTGAGCCCTGACCGGCAGAGTAAATTAGCGTCGCTTCGCCTGCTGGAGACGATAGCGCTGCCAGAGATATCACCTGTACTCGAAGGGTGTGGAGAGCACTTTAGGAATATACCCGTGCTTTGGCCTAAGGACAACTCTGCAGTCGTTAGGTCCAAATTCCAAGCAAGCAGCTTGATGACAGCGCTGCAGGTCGCCCACTCTCTTGACTGAGGCGAAGTGCCAGCAAGAGCGCAGTTTTGAGCGAGGGCTGTTTAAGGTGCACGGTTCGGAGAGGTTCGAACGGGCACTCTTGAGTGCGTCCAGGACCGTGGCCAGGTCCCAGATCGGTACCGAGGGGGGCGAGGAGGGTTCATCCTCCTAGCCTCTTAGGAAATGAATGATTAGGTCATTTTTCCCTAATGAGCGCCCTTTATCAGGATTGTGTGACGCCGCTATGGCAGCTACATAGACTTTGAGCGTGGAGGGTGTGCGGCCCGCCTCCAGCAGCTCTTGCAAAAAGGCGAGTACACTTGGTATCTCGCGACGATTTGGGGTTCAAGCTCTTGGTATCACACCAGTCACTGAACACTTTCCACTTTTGGGCATATAAGCGCCGAGAGGGCGCCGCCTCAGTGATTGTTCTCAACACTCCGCTGGGGAGGTTCTCTGGAACCCGCTGAGGGGCCATGCATGAAGGGCCCACAGATTGGGGCGGGATGAAGAATCATCCCGCTGGCCTGCCTGAGGAGGTCCAGCCTCAACGGAATCGGCCATGGGGCAGATTGCATCATCTGCATCAGTTCTGGAAAGCACGCCTGGTTCTTCCAGAGTGGGGCTACCAGGAGCACTGCACATTTCACCTCTCTGATCCGACTGATGACCTGAGGTAGCATCGCGATCGGGGAAAAGCATACAAGGGGCTGCTCGGCCAGACTTGGGCGAAGCGTCCGCTGCTCTTTGAGAAGAAAAGAGGGCAGTGCGATTTTCCCTGGAGGCTAAGAGGTCGACCTCTGCCTCGCCAAAGGTTTGCCATAACCACTGAACCGGCCAGGGGGTGGAGAGACCATTCTCCTGGGAGAACTTTGTCTCTGGACAGCATGTCCGCTCCCTGGTTCAGGACGCCTGGCACATGCGCTGCTCTCAGCGAAGCGAGGTTGTGCTGTGACTATAAGATGAGCTCCTGGCCATAGAGTGCAGGGAGCTCGACCTGAGTCCACCCTGGCGATTTATATACGATACTACCGGCCATGTTGTCCGTTCGACCAGGACGTGTTCGCTTTCCAGGTATGGAAGCAGGGCTCTGAGAGCCAAGGCGACCACTTTCATTTCCAGACAGTTTATATGTAGGCGCTTTTCCGGGTTTGACCAAAAACCGGAGACAGGCCTGCCCTCGTAAAGGGCCCCCATCCTATTTTGGAGGCATCTGTCGTGATAATTTTTCTCCGTGTGTTCACGCCCAGACTCACGCCGGTTTGATACCAGTCGACGGCCTTCCAGGGCGTCAGGGCTTTTATACAGCCGTGATTCGCTCTGATTAAAAAGTGGCCCGAGCGCCACGCGTGAGTGGGGACACGGCTCTTGAGCCAGCGTTGGAGAGGACGCATGTGCAACAATCCTAGCTGGAGTACAGCTGATGCCGAGGCCGTGAGACCGAGCATCCTTTGAAATCGTTTGACAGGGGCCAAACGCGCGTGCCCGCTCTGAATGATGTTGCAAGGTGCAGAATAGCGAGCGCGCACTCTGATGAGAGGCGCGCCGTCATCTGCACTGAGTCTAGCACTATTCCCAGAAAAGAGATATTCTGGCTGGGGGATAGCACGCTCTTTGCAAAATTGATTCTCAGACCCAGGCATTCTAGATGGCTGATAATCCAAGATCTGTGCGTCGTTAACTGACTCTCTGATTGTGCTAGGACTAGCCAATCGTCGAGGTAATTCAGTATTCGCGACTCCCGCTGTCTCAGGGGAAAGTGCTGCGCCCATACATTTCGCGGAATGTACGGGGCCAATGATAGGTCGAATGGTAGTACTGTGTACTGGTATGACTGTCCCTCAAAGCTTAATCTCAGAAAAGGCCTGTGATGAGGCGCTATCGAATGTGAAAGTAAGCGCCTTTCAAATCCACTGATAGAAACCAATCCCCGGGCTGAACTTGCGCGAGGATATGTTTGGTCGTTAACATTCTGAACGAGCTGAATCATTAAAGCTTTGTTCAGATTCGGGACGAGAAAGTAGCGGCTGTAAAACCCGCCTCGCTCATAGAGGGAGGAACAGTTTCTATAGCCCTTCTCCATCAGTTTGAGCACCTCGGTGCGTAGAACATGTGAAACATCTTTCCTCACTTCGTCTCGACCACCGCTGAAAAGCGGGGTGGTCTGCGAGCTGAATTGAAGCGAGTAACCGTGTTTTATTATGTTCAAAACCCATTTCGGCATGTCGGGGATTTTTTCCCAGGCTTTTGCTCGCACAGATATGGGCTGAATGCTGGCTGGGGGCGTGTCGCAGTGACGTATGGGCCCTGCCGGCGAATTGCCGGCAGGGCCCATACAGCTCTCAGATCTTATAGCTCTCAGAGGCGCGGGAGCGCGCTGAGCAGCTTTGTTGAATGCCGAGTGCAGGGGTGCATGTGAGATTACAGGCACGCGCGCTATCTCCATAATGCTCGCAGCATGAGCTGGAGAAATGTTTGAAACTGTATAGACAGTGTTTACAGGTGGGGGTGCATACATTGTAATAGGCACGCGCGCCACTTTCATAAAGCTTCCCGTTCTTAGCGGGAGTTTTTGGCTCGCTGTCGCATCTGTGATGCTCGCGGCATGAGCCAGAGAACTGTTTGAAACTGTATGGGCAGCGCTTATGGGTGGGGGTGCATATACCGTAGTAGGCACGCGCGGCATTTTCATAAAGCCTCCCGCTCGCGGCGGGGGGGTTTTTGGGCATGCATACAGTGTTTGTGTGTAGTGGTGCATACATGACAATAGGCACACGATCCACATTTATGGGGCGTCCAGCTTGAGCTGGGGAAGTATTCGGCACTGTTTGGACAGTATTGATATGTGGGAATGCGCACTTTAGTGTGGACACGTGACCCCTTAGTGACACAGGCAGAAAATGACTCTTTTTGTGATTTCTGTGTTGCCGTTAAAACGGCGTTTGATTGCAGGTGAGCGAGTTCTGTGACTGGCCCATTGACTGCTGTACAGACATTTCCAGCCGCCTGTAAGGGGACTGGGTTATGTTTTACACGTTTTGGAGAGAGTGGTCCGGCTTTTGCGAGATTGGATTGGGCGGTGGCCTTTGTGGCTCGCAGGGCTACATCAGTGGCGCTGCGCAGGTCCTTGAAAGCCTCAGGTTCAGGTCCAGACTCGTCCATGGTGCGGAGAAGTTTGGCCTGATAGACCTGCAGAACAGCCATGGAATGAAGCGCTGACGCAGCTTGGCCGGCGGCGGCGTATGCGTGACCGGCGAGAGCTGAGGTAGATCGGCAGGGCTTCGAGGGATGAGAAGCTTTGGCTTTCCATCCAGCGGTGGAGGGTGGGCACAGATGGGTGGCCATAGCCTCCTCGAGGGGCGGGGTTCCCTCGTAGCCTCTTTCTCTCGCGCCTTCCACCGAGGAGAGCGAGGAAGAGAAAGAAGGCTTCAGGCGAACAGTGTGCGGGGCTTTCCATGACTTTGTGAGTTCGTCGTGAACTTCGGGGAAGAAAGGGGAGGGTCTCTGTCGAGGGGCCTGCCGGCGCCCTTGCAGGAACCACTCGTCCAGCCGGCTGCGGGCGGGTTCTTCCGGAGAAGACCAGTCGAGCCCGAGGTCTTCCACGGCTTTAGACAGGATGCGGACGATCTCTGAGTCCATGCTGGTGCCCCTGCTCGTGTCCGCTAATGTCGACGGCGCTGGGTCGAAGGCCGAGCCCGCCAGTCGCCGGATGCAGCGCCAATGGAAAGGCTGTCATCCTTTTCACCCATCGCCCCTGACGCTCTAACGAGACGAGACCCACCGCTCTGGAGGGGTGCTGGTCTGCCTGCGTGGAATTGAACTGGCGGCAGGGAGTCCTCGGTGGTGGTGAAGCACGTGGGGACTGGCCCGGCGTGACGCCACGGAAGTCCGCGTGCTCTGGCGGCCTCCGTGAGCGGCGCTTTTCTTGCGCTGCTCGAACAGAGGGATGGCAGCACGGTGGTAGCAGGCTTGTTCAGGGCGTCGGCGGCAAAGCGAGCGCAGCTCGGTGAGGCCCAGGGAGTCACATTCGGGCATCCGCCGCAGTGAGAGCAGCTTCTGCGTGGTCAGGTCCCAGGCAGCGAGCGAGAAAATGTGACGGTCCCCGCCAGGAAGAGGGCCTCTGCACGAGGCGCAGGTCGAAGGCATTTGAAACAACACCTCGAATTTGCTCTTTCACTAAAGGACAAAAAGCGCCGCAGAGGCTAACACTTGCAAAGTAGCTTTCAGTAAAAGGATATCAAGGTGATGCGCCGGATGGCGAAGCAGAAGGCTTTGAAGGCGGCTGAAGGCGCCGGCGTCCTCAGTAGCAGTCCTGCTGTAGGCTTGTCGACGGCGGCTAAAAGACTCCAATAATCCGGAGGATCCAGCTAAGAGAAGGTCTTTGCTGAAGGAGATTAAATCTAAAGAACTCTCATGACGGGCTCTAATATATAGCCTTAGCCACGCCCATCTTGGCGGGCTCTGAGCGCGCGGGCGCGAAGCGCGCTCATTGGTCGCGCGTTCAGAGTCGCCCCGTCATTGGTTTGAGCAAGTTGCCGCAGCACAGCCTCGCTCATTGCTGTCTGCTGTGCAGCTGCAATGCGTTTTACATAAAGACTTCAATATTTCTCGAGAAACGAAGTTTTCCCATAGCGTAAGCTACTTACGCAATAGGAGAGACCTCTCGAAAGGGAAGCTTTTGTCGTTCGTTTTCCACCAAGTCAGCGGGTCCTCTTCAGTGGCCATTTTCTGCAGGTACATGGTCATCTCTGCCTCGACCTCTTGCTCATCAGTGAGTAAAATAACGAAATTATAGTTTTTAAGTAGAAAATAGTATTTATGTAAAGAGATATATTAAAATAAAAAGTGCACAACTCTTCTTAAGTGAAAGCAAAAAAAAAAAAAATGCTTCACGTGCCGTGCAACCTACTGATAGGCTAACGCGCCGACGAGTCATTAGTGGGGTTAGTAAAATAACGAAATTATAATTTTTCATATAGTTTTTGAAAATTATATGAAATTATATAATCCCCCCGCCCCACCCCACCGACGATATCATTGTCCATCGCGATGTTTTACTGTCAACATCGTCAACTGCCAATTTAGGGGACATCGCCCAACCCTATAACTCACCATGCTCTCACATTTGAGCCATAACATTCACTTCTCTTAATGGCATTCCCGGACTTTCCATTAAACTC
Organism: Xyrauchen texanus; assembly: GCF_025860055.1. Classification (NCBI taxonomy): domain Eukaryota; kingdom Metazoa; phylum Chordata; class Actinopteri; order Cypriniformes; family Catostomidae; genus Xyrauchen; species Xyrauchen texanus. The sequence goes on along the minus strand of NC_068310.1, from coordinate 23,804,787 downwards.
ATTTCACCCAACTGTGCATTTCATATTCTAGATTCACTCCAGGAGGAGTATTTCACAACTGTGCGGGAAGGAGACTCAACTTGCCACTTGCTTACGACAGACTGAAAGCTGAGCGGAAAATATTTCACATATGTGCCTTTGCTCTGTGGTATTAACATGTATCTGTGTGCCAATGGAAGTAGTAATACTTCATTGTGACATTTGTCACCTGGTTCAGTCCTTCACTTTATTTTACCCTTTGATTTGAAAGTTTTTATTTCAGTTCAGTTTATTTGTATATCACTTTTTACAATACATATTTTTTAAAAGCAACTTTACAGAAAACTAAATACTGCCAATGAATAGAGTAATAGAAAAAAAAAGTCACCTTATTTTGCACTGTTATTTGAAAGATTTCAGTTTATTTGTACAGCACTTTTTCAAAGCGGCTTTACAGAAATTAAATTAATTGAGAAATTAAAAAACATCTGTCATGTATTTAATGGCTGCTTTTATATCCTTGCAGGTTGAACTACACGTGCATCTTGACGGCGCTATCCGCATAGAGACCATTATTGATGTGGCAAGGTAAGTGATGATTGATCAATTTTTAATCATGAGCCCCCCTAACCTTGATCAAGATCATTCATTTTAGTCACGCATATACAACCCCAATTCCAAAAAAGTTGGGACAGTATGAAAAATGCAAATAAAAACAAAATTTGTGATTTTGTAAATTATATTCACCCTTTGCTATATTGAAAGCACTACAACTACACCTTATATGATGTTTTACCTAGTGAATTTCATTGTTTGTATTTTGATGTACAGTAATTTCAAATCAGATGATTAAAACACGCTCCAAATAAGTTGAGACAGGCAATTTAAGACTAATACAAATTTGACGAGTTAAAATAACAAGGTGATGTGAAACAGGAGATGTTAAACAGGTGAGGCAATCGTGTCATAGTATATAAGGAGCCTCCAAAAACAGCCTAGTCCTTCAAGAGCAAGGATCGTTCAAGACTTGCCAATTTGCCAAAAGATACTTCAGTGAATAATCCAGCACTTTGAGAACAATGCTCCCCAAAGACAAATTAGAAGGATTTTGGGCATTTCACCCTCTACAGTGCACAATATATTTAAAAGATTCAAGGAATCTGGTCAAATCTCGTTGCGTGAAGGGCAAGACAAAAAACACTTCTGAATGCACGTGATCTCTGATCCCTCAGACATCACTGTCTTAAAAAACATCATTCATCTGTAATGGATATCATGAACATGTGCTTGGGATTAATTTAGTAAACCTTTGTTGGTCAACACCACTTGCGTTTACTATGCAAAGCAGAAGCCTACATCAAAACTGTCCAATAAGTGTTGTACTATATTGTTATTGGTTAGGTCATATTAACTAATTATGTTAATGTTAACGAATAGAACCTTATTGTAAGGTGTTACAAAGAAGTTATCAGATTTCATTATTAATATTCATTATTAACAACATGCACCTAATCTTCTTAGGTAAATACATATTGTATAAGAGATAGAGAGCTTTTCAATGCAATTATTTCTGTAACCCATGCTTTCTACTCTCACTGTCTCAGGAGGCGAGGAATCAGTCTACCTAAAAGCACTGAGGCTGAAATGAGAGACCTGTGCACATTGAAAGAGCCGTCCACGTTCACAGTATTCCTTGGCAAGTTCAGTCACTTCATGCATGCCATTGCGTAAGTAGTTGTGCCAAGAAAAGTACTGCTGACTCTACACCAGAAAATGTGTTGTGTTCTTGCTTGCAGACCTTGCACGGAAGCCTTATCATCTAGGTTGCTGTTGTAACCTCCAGTCCCTGATGGAGGGAACAAGACGTTGTGTCGAATGAAGCGACATTAAGGGACTTTCTTGAAGGCCTCGGTTACCTCTGAACTTGAGAAAAGACCAATGAGAATTTGGCAGACAGAATTTGCATGTCCCTCCCCCAGACATACGGGTATAAATGGAGGGAATCGTGCATCTGTTCATTCAGGTTTTGCACTGAGGAGCTAAGAATAAGGTTCGGCCATTACAGTGGCTCGGTTCAGCATTGTGGCCGGAGGGACACAACGTCTCGTTCCCTCCATCAGGGAATGGAGGTTTCAACAGTAACCTAGACGTTCCCCGTCTGTCACTCACTCGACGTTGTGTCAAATGAAGCTACACTAGGGGTCCCTATTCAATCACTCCATGTGCTGAACCATGTACATGAGCTGCTGACGCAGGTGCGGGCAGGCAGTTGCATGCCAAACAACAGGCTCGTCAGAATGCACGTACATTTCCACAACACCCCATAAAAATCGTCATAAACATTTTAGGTTCCCAGCTTCCCAGAGGCGACGTGCCAAGCATGGTAGCAGGCCGCGCCTTTTCTCTCTCTATGTTTCTCGCATAGAGTTAAAGCAGCTGGGGCCATTTAACGCTGTTCACACGCATTGCTCCTAAAGTAGTCACATTCAAATCCAGACTCAAAACACATCTGTTTAGCTGTGCAATTACTGAATGAGCACTGTGCCACTGTGTGTCCGACTGTTTGTACTGTATTTTATTTTATTTTATATTCTAAACTGTTTCAATTATTCTTATTTTTTTATTCATATTTTAATCTCTTCTATGTAAAGCACTTTGAATTACCATTGTGTATGAAATGTGCTATATAAATAAACTTGCCTTGCCTTGCATTGGGGAAGGCTTTTTTTCCAACTTTTTTTCCTGCTGGGGGGAGGTAAAGTGTGGCAAAATACGTCACATGGGTTTTCAGGCCACATGTGGAAATGGTGCGGTAGTAGATCCTACCTGCTGCGAGGGAGAAATTGCTACAAACACTGCGACTGGGGGGCAGCGGGGCCTGCCCAAGGGAGACCCAGGTCCGCCAGTAGGGGGACCATACTGCGGAAATACACACAGGGGGATTAGACGTTCTACGTGCTCGGACCTGAGAGAAAACGGGACGAGACCAACTCAATCCTGAGATTGTAAAATCTCGTAAAGTATTGGGTGTTGCCCAGCCTGCTGCTCTGCAAATGTCTGCTAGGGAGGTGCCGTTGGCCAGTGCCGACGAAGATGCCACACTTCTCGTCAAGTGTGCTTGAACCCGCAAGGGGGTGGGCACAGCCTGGGTGTGATTGGCCAAAGCTATGGCGTCAAAAACCCAGTGGTAAAGCCTGTTTGGAGGCAATGTTCCCTTCGAGGATAGTAGAGTGGATGAGTGAGGAGGCCGATTGCGGGCAGTGAAAGGTGGGGGGGGCATGGCTGTGAGCGGCGCCCGGGCCCGAAGAACCAATCGTCGTGCCATGAGGGAGGAGGGTCCCAGGCCAACCCCACGCTCACACGGCCCAGGCAAGCATGTCTGCCATCTGGGTGTCAGCCTCAGACTGGGCGTGCTGACCCGAAGGTGGCAGTTTAGTCGAGTCTACCATGTCAGACGCAGGGATGCTCTCCGATGCAGCGGCATTTGTCATTGAGCTCAGCGGACTCGAGGGAGTAAACAGACTGGCCATGAGGTGAGCCGCACTCACCTCGAGCCCAGACGGAAGTCAACGAGCATGCCGGGGGGCATGTGGTTCGTGGGGATCTACCCGGCAAAACAGAGCCCGCTGCCATCCCCAAATTGCCTCCATCACCAGCCGGGTCATCCTCAATCCCATGGGAAGGAGCGATGCGGGGGGGGGGCGGTTGGAGTGGCGTTCCTTTTTAGGAAGGAAAGCCGCACAAGAATTGTTGCCATATTTAAGTTATCGCAGAGAGAGCTCTACAGAGGTGAGTGGAGCAGAAATGATCTCAGCTCGCTGATCGCACAACCGCTCAGCTCCGAAGAAGAAATCTGAATGAACAGATGCACGATTCCCTCCTTTTATACCCATATGTCTGGGGGAGGGACATGCAAATTCTGTCTGCTAAATTGTCATTGGCCTTTTCTCAAGTTCAGAGGTAAGCGAGGCCTTCAACAAAGTCCCCTAGTGTCGCTTCATTGGACACAATGTCGAGTGAGCAACAGACGGAGAACAAATGTTATGATTTCCAATATAGAATTGTCCCAAATGCCACCTTAAACCCATACAGAGTCCCCACTTTGTTGATGTAATGCTGCATAGCCTTTCAGGTAGTAGTATTAGCAGCACCCATCTGAATCATAAAATGGCAAATGGGACAACTTACAGTCTTGTGGAATTTTGAGTCTTCACTGTCAAATTATTAAAGGGATAATTCAACCAAAAATGAAAATTCTGTCATCATTTACTCATCCTCATGTTGTTCCAATCCTTTGTAACTCTCTTTCTTCCATGGAGCACAAATGGAAATGTTATTCATAATGTTAGTCTCAGTTGCCACTGACTTTCATTGCAGCTGCTTTTTTTGTTTTTTTTTTAATCAATGAGGGTGAATGGTGACTGAGGCTGTCATGTATTCTGCCGAAAATCCTCTTTTGTGTTCAACAAAATAAATAAGTCATACAGGTTCATAAATTACTACAGAATTTTCATTATTTGGTGAATTATCCCTTTAAAAGGTAGTATAAACTGTTGAATGTAACTGTTGTGTATAGACCGTTATTCACCACAAGGATGTTTACAATTACATAAAACAAGTGTGTTACATTAAACACTTATGCTCAAGCGTACGTCACCATGGCAACTGACATATACCTCTGCGTAGGCTTGTCTCATGTTTGCCCCATAGGGTTGTGCCGATGGACGATATCATCATCCATCGTGATGGCTGACCAACATCACGATGTCGAGCCACCATCGTGATGCCACGCCCCCTTTTGCGAGTCTTGCTAGTGTGACCCACTAATCCTAGTCTCTTCTATAGTTAACCTAAAAACTTTGCAGGGATTGCTCTGTAAATTAAATTGAGAATATAACTAATGCATATATGCTATTTTAAATACTGTAGTATATGCCAGAGACGTGACGTGTTAGTCTGTGAAAATACAGTGTCAGGCAGGCTACACAAATATTGATCTTGACATTGTTAGCTTCTTGTCTTTTTTTTACATGTCTTACACTGTACATTTAGATTAAAATATTTTATGTTGTAGGCTACAAGAAAATAGCCTTTATTAATTAATTATTAGTAGTTGTAGCGTCTCAGAAAATCTTGCTCATTGTCACATAGCTCTTGTACACTGAAGCGGCAGTTTAAGATAAACCCAGACCAGCGAACGTCAAATAACTTTTGTCTGGTTAATACTTTTAAAGAAAAATTTCCTTGGCCATAAATCCATAATGTCAAATCAAATGAAAGAAACAAGGTGAATATGAATAACACACATTTAATAAAACATAGAAGAACAACAAATAAAGAACTAGAAAACGGAACAACACTCAGACCGAAACTCGGCATTAACATTTCACTTATAATTAGCAGCACAATTAACTTCAGCACAGGCTACAAAATAAATTATGTTATTGAAATATTGTAAAGTGGTCATATGAACTACACAAATGAGCGTTTAAAAAATAATATTCAAAATCGAATAGCTCCATAACGGATGGCGAAAAATGCGTAAAGAAGTCTAATATCTTTCACCATAGACCATGTTTAAATTTCGATGTTTCTGGCCAGAAATACCAACATATTCACTTTATCTGGTTTTAATAAGCTGCGGATTGGAGTAACTACACTACCCGCTGTGCTGAAGACCCGCTCTGATGGAGTACTGGTAGCACATATGCACAGATATTTCCGTGCTAATCTTGCCATGAACGGAAACCTTTTGTCGTTCGTTTTCCACCAAGTCAGCGGGTCCTCTTCCCCATCAATGGCCATTTCCTGCAGGTACATGGTCATTTCTGCCTCGACCTTTTGCTCATCAGTGAGCGTGGCTGTGGCTTCGCAAGAAGGCTGCCCAAAGACGACTTTTTTTTCTTAGGCGCAATATATTAAAAAGCCCGGATGAGTACTAATTAGTTGGGCTAGTAAAATAACGAAATTATAGTTTTTAAGTGGAAAATAGTATTTATGTAAAGAGATATATTAAAATAAAAAGTGCACAACTCTTCTTAAGTGAAAGCTAAAAAAAAAAAAAATGCTTCATGTGTCGTGCAACCTACTGATAAAGCGCCGACGATGGGTTGGGTTTAGTAAAATAACGAAATGATAATTTTTCATATAATTTTTGAAAATTATATGAAATTATATACCACCCCAGTTATCATCGTCCATCGCGATGTTTTACTGTCAACATCGTCAACTGCCAATTTAGGGGACATCGCCCAACCCTATTGCCCCATCCATGCACACTGTCATCAAAACAGTCTGGATAATGTGGTATTTTCCACATGTGTCCACTCAGATACAAAACAGCTGGCAGTTTTGTAGTCAGGAAGCTGACATGCTTAATTTAAATGAATTTCTCATCCACTGAAGCTTTAAAAGGGCCTTGTTTGCAGTATGCACCTCCCCCACAACAACATGAGGAACTCACTGGCTGTTGTTGGCACCCACTGGACTCTTTATTGTCTAATGCGGTAGGCAGGCACAATTCATGTCATGTGGTGACAACGGAAACATGCTTTTTTGCTGCATTCAAATAGCACTTTTATTTAGCACGTTTTAGCATAATGTTTACCCAGAGAGTGTTCATATGTATTTTCCTATAGACTCAAAGGGATAGTTCACCCAAAAATTTCTGTAATCATTAACTCACCCTCATGTTGTTCCAAACCTATTTGACTTTCTTCTGTGGAAAACAAAAGTAAGGCTCTTTTTAGAAATTTTTTTTTTTTTACATAAATCATTAATATTCGATTCAATAATATCAAGAAGTTTTCTCAGGTTTACTCCTGAAGACCTGAACAAAATTTGTTTCGTTTTTTACTTCACACATTGAGGGTTTAAAGGGATCCTCCCTTTAGACTTGACATTTTAAAATATAAAAATTATTTTGAAATCAGTAATTAAAGCATGTTCATCATAGAAGAAGTGTATCTACTGTAAGTAACTGTTTCTTGTGAATTGTATTTTTATTCATTTTAAATAATTTAGTGTTCCAGTTAATTGACCCAACTTTCAAATGAGGAATACAAAAACATCATCCTAAGGAGGCAGTAACATGATAGTTGCATTAATACAACATTTCACAACTACTTATAAATGAAAATGTGACATATTAAAGCATTTTAAGAATGTTTTTATATAGAAAGTTAAAAGAAAGGGCAATAAGAAAGTGCATAAAATATTTTGAATCAAATGGTAACAGAAGAGATATGTTTCTTGTAGATAATGAAGGACTCTGTATGTCTCGAAGGTCATGAGGGGCTGTTCGGGTTGTGGGTGGGGCTGTCATGGTGTCTTATCTCATCCATGTTCCATCCACAGGGGTGACAGAGAGGCCATCAAGAGGATAGCTTATGAGTTTGTAGAGACAAAGGCCAAAGAGGGAGTGATCTATGTTGAAGCGCGATACAGCCCTCAGTTCCTGGCCAACAAAGGAGTGGATCCTCTACCGTGGGGACAAAAAGAGTGAGTGTACTCTCGTATGGTAATCATATGAGATAATCATCTGTGTACAGTATATTTGAAAATATATTTTATTGTCTGTTTTTATGTTTTGGTGTCACCATGGTTTCTTAAAGGGGTCATGACATGGTTTTTTTTATTGTATTATTATGTTCCCTTAGGTGCAATTATAGTATTAATATATTTTTTTTTAAGAAAAACTTTTAAAATCTAGTGATTTATGACCTTTTCCCACCCTGTTTCTCATCCTCTGATTCAAACAGTCTGTTTTGGGGCGTTTTCCATTTAAGACTTCAGTGTTAACGCCCACTGTTATGATTGGCTAACGTCAGTGCCTATGTATCAATTATTGACGCCCCAGCCAGAACAATATGCAAGTAAACTAAGTAAAAACACTGTGATTATTCATAATGAATGAAATTGCACTTTAAAAAGTAGTTTAAAGTTTAAAATAGATTACTTACAGTTTGCGTCGTCGTTGTTCCCAGAATAGTCGGCACGGACTTATCTTTGAGCAACAGTTTTCTGGCAAAGCCAGCATCATATTGAGATTTGTTCTCAAAACAGTCATCCTTAAAATGTACAGAACAAGCGCTTAAGTTAACACTGCCGTGACTGGGACGTCCGCAAAAAATAAACTGCATCCATTTTTCCCTGACGTCTGGATCTTTCGGCAGCTTATTCAGAGGTTTTGTTTGACCACAGCCAGGAACAGCACATCTGTGTGGCATCAGTAATTTTCCTGTGCACAAGTAGTCTCTGTCAGAGCTAGCTGTCCATCGACTGAACACTTGTGAGGCGTACGGCGATACTGAAATGAGCGTAGTTGTCTTGCGCTTAAAGCGTAGTTATCTTGTGCTGGAGGCGGTCATATGCAAACGCTGGTACGTCACTTCTAACCGTCACGTCACTTCTAACCATGAATCCAGAACGAGCTGTATTTTGAGTTTGATTAAATAAATGATTCGTTTAGAATGGGGAGGACGTCTTAAAATATTAAACTTGCAGGACGTTTTAATGATACAAAGACCTCTTATATACCAAAAGATCAAGGCAAATTTGGTTTCTCATGTCATGACCCCTTTAAAAGTATTCTCAGTCTTGGACTTATACTGACACCTAGAGTTAACCGATGACATTTCAGAAATCCACTATTTGCTGTCAGGGATGATTAAATTGCTCTGTGAGCAAAAGTGTATGATAATAGAGTGCAACAGTCTGGTTCTGGAAGTAAAAATCCAAGTCATTTTTATTTTCATAAGGGATTAATTATTATTTAATTATAATTATTATTTATTATATTAGTGAACTTATAAACTTTTAAAGACAGACCTATTGTGAGCTCTGAGGATGTTAATGCATCTCTGTCAAAGTCATCAATCTGCATTATTTAAATTATTTTTCTTTTTTTAAATCCTGTTTAATTGTTGAATTCATGCTTAAAGGGATAGTTTGCCATGAAGGGAACGTTGAAAATTCTCTCATCATTTACTCATCCCAGATGTATGACTTTCTCTCTTATGCAGTACAGAAATTAAGATTTTAGAAGAGTGTTTCAGCTCAGTTGGTCAATACAATGCAAGTGAATGGTTGCCAACATTTTTAGGCTCCTAAATCCATATATTCAGACACAATTTAATAGGTGTGCTTGATAAACAGATAAATGTTTAAGTCTTTATCATAAATTCTCCTCCCTGCCCAGTAGGGGGCGATATGCAATATGGGGAAATTGAAGTTGAGATTGACGGAGCAGGGAGGAGAATTTATAGTAAAAAAAATAAATAAATAGTGATCTGTGTAACAAGTTCCTTTGGGCAATGGAGTTGACAGGAGTCAACAAGGCAGTTCAGGCAAGGTTTTTTATTTCCTTTCACCTCAGGTTCACAGTACTTACTGCAGTATTTTCACTCAATCAAATAACACAAATAATCTTTGTGTGGAACACACAGTCAGACCATCAGTAAGCATCAAGCTCATACTCTCTCTCCCTCTCTCCTCTTCTCTGGTGAGCTGGTAGCCTTTAATTCTCCCTCCTCTATCACTATAACAAGAGAAAGGTGTTGGAGATAATTGCAACCCAGGTGACGAGCCTTACCGCTCTCCCTCTCCCGCAGACAGACACACGACCACGACCCCGACCCCGACCCCATCCTCACAATCTGTTTCTCACCTACATCTATCATATTGCTTGTAAAGGTATGGATTTAACCACCAGAGTCGTCTAGATTACCTTTATGTTGCACTTTTGGATTTTGGAGCTTAAAAATTTTGGCACCCATTAACTTTGTGTGGACCTACAGAGCTGAGAAATCTTTGTTTGTGTTCAGCAGATAAAAGAAAGTCATACACATCTGGAATGGTATGAGGGTGAGTATATGTTGAGGTGATTTTCTTTTTGGGTGAATTTACCCATTAAGGACTACACTACTGATAATCCTAAATGCCACGACCGCCTACTCCCATGACATACTGCACTTAAAGAGTCAAGTCGGTTTTCCTACACTCTCAAAATACTTATATGTATATAATTGTGCTAAACTTCATGTGATTGTAGTTATTTATCTATTACTATTAATTTCTTTTGGCATGACATTTTTTTAATTAAAAAAAAAAAAAACTCATTCATAATAATGCAGCTCTGGGCTTGTTCTAACCATCCTCTCCTCTTCCTACCAGAGGGGATGTCACTCCAGAGGATGTGGTTCGCCTGGTGAATCAGGGCTTTAGCGAGGGGGAGAAAGTCTTCAAAATCAAAGCCAGGTCCATTCTGTGCTGCTTGCGTCACATGCCAAGTAATTCACCCACACCCCCACTTCCACAGTGTGTGCTGTGTGAAGCCATGCCTTATGTCAGTGTTTCCCAACCTTTTTTCTGCCACGGCACACTTTCTACGACTAAACAATTCTACGGCACACCTCACGAGGGTCGCTGTCCTTTTTCAGCATATCGCTTCCCCCTTCGGCATATCGTGGTGCCCGTTCTGGATAACGCAGTGTCATATTTCAGCTTAGTCCCGGTTCTCCCGATAGCCAGTCCGCCCCTGATCGGCCACAAAGTGCGTTGGCCCACTGGGAAAATGCCCGGTATGCCAGATTACCAATCCAGCCCTACACACCACTATCCCACATAGTCTAACCAATGTCAAAATTTTTCCTTTTCAAGAACTTGTTCATGTTTTCTGTCCATCTTAGTAGTGTGTTTACTTGTAATGTTTTAAATTCGGCTATGCAAAAAACAAAACAAAAAACAATTCACATAGGTAGGCTACGCTGTTTGAGGTCACATGTGGCAAGAGCGCTAAATGGGTACGGAAAAAATTCTATTTAATTAAAAGAAATTATGAGACATTCAATGTCTCTTCACAAATTTGGACAGTTTTTAAATATTTCTTGTTGCTTAGTACTCAAATACATTATTGGTGAAGCAAAAACGAGTGTGAAAAACACTTTGGTGTAAAGTCACTTCATAGACTTCAAAGTATTCTGCAGCGCTGAACAAGTCATGTGAAAGACCCTTAACGCGTATTAATATCACTCACTTTTGCACATGAATCATTGCTCTTCACAGTCACAAAAGTGACCAATTATGGTTTCAAAACAGTGAATTTCTCTGAAAGGTGAGGAGTTTGGATCCCTGAAATTACGATTCTTTTTTTTTTTTCATGCATTTATTTATTTTGTGGAATTTTATAATTTTCCATGGCACATATGACAATCTTTCACAGCACAGTGGTTGGGAAACACTGCCTTATGTCATCCTTGAGGTTAAAACCATTAATCCACTTCTGCTCTCTTCTCATGCTCAAAGGTGTTTAATCATCTTGGCACTCAAAACAGCCACCTCTTAAACTACATGTCCAAACGTTTGTGGAAATTCCCTTCTAATTAATGGGTTTGGCTATGAATTTCCATGTTGGTCCAGACTAGTTTCTGCTGGTGGATCACACCCAAGATGTTCAAGCTATATAAGAAGCCTGCTAGGGACACCAACACACTAGCATCCCATGTTGGTGACCAGCACCTAAAACACAACTATGCTGGGGTTTTTTCAGCAGGGATTCCAGTGAAGATAAAACTTAATTCTAGGCCATAAAATGACATTCTAGCTAATTATGTGTTTCCAAATTTGTGGAAACAGAATTGGTGGGCCCTTTTTGTCCCAGTGTGGCAATGCACCTGTGCACAAAGCAAGGTCCACAAAGAAGCTGAATGAAAGATAAAGAGAAGAAAAGAGAAAAGAAAAGAACCATGCCTAGCATCAGCCTGACCAGACAGCTGCTGTTGTGGTGAATGGGAGCAAATCCCTGCAGCCAAGTTCCAAGCCTTCCCAGAAAAGTAGAATATTTTATAGCAGCAAAGAGTTGGAGGGATACAAATGGTTTTGAAATTAAATGTCCAAAAAGCAAAGTGTGGTGTTTTGGTGGCAACATAATTTTGGCAACATACTTACTGTGTTACGGTAATGAGAATAATCATTGAAAACAATACACCACACCACCGACTCTAGAAGCTTGTGGCAGGGAATTAAAATAATCACAGACTACAAAGGGAATAAAAACTCAGCCGTGAACAACGCTACCTCTCTCCCGGATGAGCTAAATACTTTTTATGCTCGTTTGGAGGGAAATAACACCGCCCTCGCTGAGAGAGCTCTCGTGGCCGAAATTACAGAGATTAGTTCACTCTCCGTCTCTTTAGCGGATCCTATCCCGATCCTTCCGATGGGTAAGACTTTCCACCAGCATAAACTTTCCATACAAGACTTTCACCCACTGTACCACTTTCCAACTTCTGCACTTTTGTATATGGTTGTGTGACAATA